>NW_004524684.1:442691-467777 GCF_000260255.1 Octodon degus | reverse complement strand
TTCTATAGTACAGGGTCTGACTATGCAGCTTGGACTCATAGTGATCCTCCTGCTTTCAGCTTCTGCAGAACTGGGATTATAAGTGTGCACCGCCACACCTGGACTCAGTGGTCGGCTCAGTGCACTCTGGAGCAGGACCAGCATGGACTATGGTGCCAGGGATGGAACCCAGTCCTCCCTGCACTTGCCTAAGCAGGGACTTTACTTTTTTTTAGCACCTCTGCCAGGGTTAGGCTTATGAGGTCAGTGAATTTTCAGCTTGGAAGGCCACATCTGAGATTGGACACACTCAGGAAAACATTAGGGAGCAAAAGAGGATGGGATCATGGCAGCAAATAATGGTGAGAAGGAGGGAGAAATATGGGGCAAAAAAACCCCAGAAGTGGCCCCAACTCAAAGATCTGCTGAATGGAAATATATAGCATTGAATATCAATTTCTGTTCTCTGCAATCTTGTTCAAACTCAGCAAGGTGCACGTTCCTGGAAAAAGAGATAATGGTCAAATATTTAGGGGAGAATATGTAAAGCAACTAAGTTTCCAACTGACAAAAGTGTTTTGCAGTACTGGGGATTGAACTCAGGACCTTGAGCTTGCCAGGCAAGTGCTTATTCTACTGAGCTATCTCCCTGGCTCAACAAAAGTATTTTGTAAAATTTCAGAAGGAGTAAAGGGCCATGATTATTCAGGATAATACATGGCATCAAAAATGAATGATGTCTAAAATCATACAACTGCCATTTAGATTTCTCTTGTGTTAATTTTATGTAAAATGCAGTAAACAAGTGGCTCAACTGGGCAGGCTGGAAGACAAAGATAATAACTTGAGTAAACGTAGCCAGTGTTTCAGAGGCTTTCTGAGACCATGTTTTGGGGTAGGAGTTGGTGGTTTCATAAAAAGCGTAGAAATTCATATTCACTTTTGAAATATAAATAAATTTTTCAATATTTCTCATACTTTATAACATATTTGCATTGTGCAGTGATCTCTTTTTTAATTAAGTTCATTAAAATATAGTTTAAAAAGTTAAACTTTTTACCATAATCACAGTACATACAAGTACTTGCTTCATGTATTTAATTTTTATATAATCAGGTTCAAAGCCCTCTTATGAGTTCTCTATTCATTAATTATCTAATTAATTAATGATTGTTTGTGGTTACAGCTGTTGAAAACTTATCCATGTAACAAAGACTGCCTGTGGCTGAGGAATTCCCAGGGTATTTTATAATTGAATGCTAACATGGGAATAACATAATACATGTACACATCCGTTCATGGAATAAATAGAACACAATTCATTACAAGTGATTTGGTATTCACTCTTAATGTATAAGTTCAGATTTCATGTTCAACAATATTGCTGTGTAAAATACTCTATAATCATTTTGAAGACCCAAATGATTTTTAAAAGTAAATATAAGATCATGAAGTTATATTTAAACATAATGAATTTTGTTATTAGATCTGCTAATTTATCCTGGTCTAGTTTCCTTTAGCATTTTTAAATCACTGCTGATTTTTTAACAATTTACAAGGCATGCTAGAAATTAAAGATATGAGTCATGAAAACCAGAACAAGATTATGGAAAAGAATGAAACCAAATACAGGAAAGGCACCCATCCAGCTGTGAGGAATACAAATTTGTTCACAAATTTACATGAGGGATGTTAAATATGTTTACAGTTACTCAATATAAATTCATTCATTAATTAACTTTCACTTACAAAATACATTTAAATCACACTTAAAATTTAATTTGGAGCATCCTATTTTTGATTTTAAAAGATACCTTAAGCAGGGCATGGTGGTGCATGCCTATGATCCTGGCATTCTGGGAGGCTGAGGCAGAAGGATCATAGGATGCAGCCCACCTTGGGCAATCAGTGTCCAGCAAGAAAGACCCTGACCCCAGATTTAAAAAAATTAAAAAGGGCTGGAAAAATACCTTAGTGTGAAAGTCCTGGGTTCAACCTCTAGTACTGAAGAAAAAAGGAAGAAGAAATAAAAGTGTAAAAAAGGGTGCAAATTAATACAACGGTGGCTTCAGTACATAAAAGATGCCCAGGAGAAGGAGGCGCAGCTGCCGCCTCGTTTTCAGGTGCTTACTTGCAGCCACGCCGAGTACACTGTCCTCTGCCGGAACAGAACTTGAGACACGACGGGCCAATGTAAACTGCAGAGAAAAAGGAACTCGTGTAAAACACAGCACATGACTGGAAAAATCATGCATGTCACCAGCCCAACTTTGTGAAGCAGTACCCATGAAATATGGCCCATTGTCTGGCTGCTGGGGAGCAGGAACCCAAGGTGACAAGGTAGAATGCGATGTGACACCATAAGCGCCTGGTTACAAATCTGCTCAAACTGCTTGTACTTTCAGGAATAATCCTTTCAAGGTTAATGTCTCATAGCAAGGCAAATGGGTTCTTATGATTGGGATTGCTTAATGGAGTCTCTCCTGCTAACATGATTTCAGACAGAGTATGTTGTGCTTGTGCTTTGAGTGTTCTACAAGGTTTATCTTCTTTATGCAAAAGTAAAGAATTTATGAAGGATCAGTTTGGTATATCACAAACTGGAGAAGTAATTTCCATTCTCATCTGAAAAAATCCATAACATTATAAATTATATATATATATATATATATATATATATATTTGCTGTATATATTTCTAAACATAAATTTTTCCTTCCTGGAAATACAGTTAAGAATCTTTGATTGAGCATAAAGTCTTCTCTGTAATATAGATTATTTTCTTAAATGCTGAGCTTCACTGAAAATGTGATGTTACAAACCAAAATTCTAATCTGTGAAATGCTAAGAAAGGGCTCAAGTAGTAGGCTCAGAGATCCTCAGACTCCAAAACATTTTAAAATATTGTTTGCTTTTGTAATCAGCACAATCAATAACACATGAAATAGTGTATACATTGGTCAAAAGCAAGGATCAGAAATGCAATGGTTATTAGAACTCACATACTTAATATCAGGCATAACAAATTTATTGCTCAATGTTACTATCTTTTCAGTTCTATAATTATGTCAAACATTTAAATAATTCTATTTTTTTTGTATTTTTTTTCAGGGAAGGGACTCCAGGGTGTTCAGGGTCTCACTACTAGATCAGACTTGTCATTATCCCCACTTACAGCCTCCCAAGAGCTGGGATTACAGGGGCGCATCACCACGCCCAGCCCCTGGGGGCGCGGCTGGCACAGCAGGCCTGGGGATCGAACCCCCCCGGCACCTGTACCTGCTTGCAGGTGCTTTAATCTGCTGAGTTATTTGGCTGGCCCTAATGATTCTATTTTAAAATAAACTCTCCCATAGGTTATGCTCCTAGAAGCACATAATCCGAAGAGTCAGTTAAAAAGAGTAAACATTCAAGTGACATGTAAAAGAAGCCAATAAAAAACTGCAGGTGAAGGGAACTAGGTGAAGAGGAGATTAGGTAGGCTGCCTGGTTAAAGATACTGGTTTTATGAATTCAGTAGCATAGCAGGATACAAAGTCAACACCCAAATATCGATAGCATTCTTCTACACAAACAACAAACTAATTGCAAGAGAAATTAGAGAAACAACACCTTTCACAGTAGCATCCAAAAAATTGGAATCTTTATGAATTAATCTAACAAAGGAAGTAAATTATCTACACCGTGAAAATTACAGTACTCTGGAAAAAAAGATAAAAGAGAATTTCAGAAAATGGAAAGATATTCCATTCCTGCTCTTCCATACGAAGAACTAACACCGTGAAAATGGTCATATTCCCAAAATTTTTATACAGATTTGATGCAATCCATATCAAAATACTGTCAGCATACCTCACAGATCTAGAGAAAATATTCCTAAAATTCATTTGAAGCCAGAGAAGACCTAGAATAGCAAAGGAAATCCTGGCCAACAAAGGCAAGGCAGAGGGCATTACAATCCCTGACTTGAAATTATACTATAAAGCTACTGTAATAAAATCAACATGATACCGGCAAAACCCCATAAAAACCTGAGGATCAGTGGAATAGATTAGAAGATGCAGACACAACTATAAACACACTGGAAGGCATTTCAGCTTTATTATGATAGCAGGCTGGGGGACACTAAAGTCCAAATCACCAGCCCTGTCTTGGAGTAAAACAGTTACTTATATAGGTTTTTAGGAGGAAGTACAAAAGGCAGATAACAGGATATTCTACAGTTGGTTACACATCTTGTCATACATAGTTAAGCAAAATTTATCCTAGGTAAAACTAACTGGGATTACTATTGTATAACAAGGAGGTCCAGGTTATGGTGAGCAGGAAGAATAAGTCATTGTCTAAAACTGAGCCGAGCTGTCCTTGATGTGATCTGTCTTTGAGAAACTCAAAAGTAAGCAAAACATAGCAGGATGTGCTCCTGGCTGAGATACGCTTCTCCTGAAGCTGGCCTAGGAATGTTAAGATCCAAATCATTAAATTTTGTAATTTCCTAACTTGGAACAGGCTGCATTTCCCAGATCCATCTTTGTACAGTGTTGGAAATGTAAGCTTTAAGCTTTTCTTTACATTTAAGATTGCTTCTACAAATTTGATTCTTTTTTTTTTTTGTATTTTATTTTTTCCATAATTTTACTGAGAAACAAATAGCAATGAGACAGTTTCAAATCAAATTGTAGGACAATTTCAATAATTAACACATTGCATACTCTCTTCCTAGTGGTAAAGATCACCCTTGTGCTTGCCAGGGAAGCGCTTATTCCACTGAGCCATCTGCCCGGCCCACCACCTTATCTTTGACAAAGGGGCCAAACACGTTCACTGGAAGAAAAATAGTCTCTTTGACAAAGGGTGCTGGAGATACTGGCTTTCCATATGCTGAAAAGTAAAACTAGATCCATATCTATATCACTATGAATTAAATGATAGTTAAAACGAATTAAAGATCCAAACACTAAAACAGAAACACTAAATCTGCTGGAAGAGAAGGTAGGTACAAATCTTACAGACATAGGAGTAGGCAGAGAGATCATTAACAAAAATCAGACCACACAGGAAATACTTCAAAGAATCAACAGCTGGGATCTCATTTTATCAACAAGTTTCTGTATGGCAAAAGAAATCACCAAGAGAGTGAAAAGACAATCTATAAATTGGGAAGAATTCTTAACTATCACTCACTCAGAGTGGCCAGCATTGACTAATAGAAGACTAAAAAGACTTCTATCTAGAATATATAAAGAACTTAAAAAAAATCAGGCCCCCCAAATTCAAAGATTCAATTCAAAAACGGGCATCTGAGATGAATACATACTTCTCAGAAGAAGAAATACAAGTGACAGATACATGCAAAGTGTTCCTCAGCACTGGTCATTCGAGAAATGCAAATTAAAAGAACACTGAGATGCTGTCAAACTTCAAAGAAATCAACTAATGACAAATGTTGGCAAGAGTATGGGGAAAAAAGAATTCTTCTCCACTGTTGGTGGGAGTCTAGCCTGGTACAACCTAGTCTAGCCTGGTACAACCTCTATGGAAATCAGTGTGGAGACTTCTCAAAAACTAAGAAGTCCAATTCAACCCAGATAGTTCCCTTCTGGGTATCTTTCCAAAAGAACTGGAAACATACCACAGTGATATATGTGCACCTATGTTCATAGCAGTACGATCTATCATAGATAAATCTTGGATACAACCCAAATGTCCATCAATTGCGGAATGGATAAAAAAAGATGTGATATTTTTACATGATGGAGTATCACCCAACGGTAAAGAAAGATAAATTTGAGACTTCCATCAGTAAATGGATGCAACTAGAGACCATACTCATAAGTATGTTTTGAAATTCTACACCATTTTTACTGTTTTATGTGCTTTGTTGTTGCCTTCGTTCTTGTTATTTGTTTTTGTTCTTTTCCTCTTTAAAATAAAATAAAAAGATACTGGTTTTAGCTATCAGATTATCCTGGAAATATATTCTGGCTTCACTTGGGAAACTTGGGTTAAGTAATAACCCTCAATATTGCTATTCTTTAAAGTGAAATAAAATAATATTCCTTGGAAAAAAGAGTAAGTCATCCTTAGCATGTGTGAATTTTTAGGTCTAAAAATCCCCTGACAGCCTCACGTGTTCAGTGTGGGACTTTGGGAAGGTGGTTGGATCTCGGGCGCTTTGCTCATAAGTAGACTTATCCATTCATGTGTTCAGAGCTCTTTATGTGGTCAGGTGGGGCCTGGTCAAAGGAGGTGGCTCCCTGGGGGTGAGACCTGGAATGGAGGCGCTTCAAATAGTTTGGAGGTGACAGCTAATGAAGCCTTAAATGGCTAAACAGAGATTGATGGGAGATCCCAGTGGGAGCTTGGGAAGAAAATATCTCTAAAGTTATGGCTAAGCAGAGTGTGGTTGCTGGAATGATCAATGCCATGAAAAGAAGGGCTTTTCATCAGGACAATAGGAAAGGTCCCTTGATAGTGCCTCAGAAACTGGTGTCATCCATGAAAGGGTATGAGAAGTCCTGAAAGGGTGAACTCCTTTGAAAGACTCTGCTTTGAGAAAAAGGCTCCAGGGTGCTGTGCTCACTTGGGGCTGCCTGCAGAAGTATATTTCTGAGGTCAGCCATCTAGGCACTTAGAGGCCACTGCACCTGTGGACCAAGGGAGTGTGGCTACTCCTCAAGTCAATAGCTGATGAAGGCATCGTCCATGTGGTAGTGACTTTACAGGTAGGCAGAACGCAGAAGTGGAGAGGTCATGGGAAGCTTCCTCACTGATGGAATAAAAGGCCCAGGAGGCTACACTCTTCACTGTTCCTCTGCAGACTGCTCTGTACTATGCCCCTGCCATAGTTCTTCATCAAAAAAATATTTTTCAAGTTAATGAAAAAATAGCAGTCAAGACTTTAGTCATCCTTCTCTACCAATGATGGGGTGGCTAGGACTCATGGCATGAGTGAGTTCTCAGGTCATTTTTCCCCAAGGGTAGAGAACAGATCAGTTTTCTTCACTATTATCATTAGTGCAATGCAGTTGGAAAAATAAAAACATGATAAAAATCATTATTTTCCCCAGAGAAGACAAAATAGAAAATTTCTATTTTGCTAAGATTTTTCAGGATAACTGAAATAATTTTCTTACACACTAGCAGGAGCCAAGTCTTTTGTGAAGGAAAAAAATACACCAAACAGAATTATGCTACTGGCCCTTTTTTCTGTGTATTTCTGTTCCCTCTATTTATTTATTTATTGCTATATAAATAATCATATAATTGCATTTTCCTTTATAGTTCTCAAATTTCATAGTGAAGTTGGGGAGATTTCAGGGGGCATTCATTAGCACCCATCTTTCTTGAGCAGGAGTATATGCCCTTTTCTTGCTTCGTGAAGAAGGCTATTACTGCAAAAACCTCACACCTAGGGATAACAGGATTAAAAAGATCTTGCCCTAGGCTTTGCATTCAGCACGTGCTAGTCAACATGTGCATTCTCTATATCTCAGCCTTTTCCCATTGTACTCGAAATATGATGGGAGGAACTGACAGAGATGTGGCAGACACTTTCTGACTATTACGGCTTGTATCTAGATGTCCCACCTTCTAGCTGCACACACTCATAGGTGGGTTGTTTCTGGAGGTCACTGAATCTAGGATGTGTGACTAGGGTTGAGTGTGATAATTAAACTGTCCCCCTGCTTGGTTTAGCATAGTTCTGGGTGTTGGTGGCACCACCCAAAGTCTTGTAGCCTGGATAAGGTAAAAGGGAAAGGCAGTCTGTTGCTTGCTGCTCTCTGCCTTCTGCCTGCCTCACCATGAACTCTCTCTTCTCTGCCTGGTTCCTCTGCCAGGCCACCCTGCCTGGTGCCAGGTGACTGTGGACTGAAAGTACACACACTGAGCTGAAATAGGCCTTTCCTCCTTCCACTTATGGGCATTGGGTATCTCGTCCCAGCAATGTGAAAAGTAACTAAGACACTGACCCCAAAAATCATGTTGTAACGGCCTTCTTTAGGAATCTTCTCATATGCTCATAATATGAGCTTCAGTGCACATTTGACTACCTGATATGATTTGGTTCCTTATTAGTATTTTGTGAATACTAACAAAGGTTCATTATGGAACACTTGAACATTGTGAGAGAAAGTAAAATCCATTTATCTCCTACTACTCCTGCACACACGTAATCTCTAGAGCTCATTATAGATGTGATGATTAACATGCTATGGGAAATACTCTGTTGATAGAGAAATTCATTTAACTTTAGATACTTTTGCAAATGCACTCAGTGTGTGTACCTGTGACTTACATGGTTTTTGAAGTATGGGCCTCTTCTCTTATGGGTCTTCTTTGAATATAAATTGCTAAGTCATTCATATAAGTTTATAGGTAAATTATAGTGTTTCTTTTTCTCCAAATTTTAAAAACTAAGTAATTAGTTTCTTAATGTTTAAATTATTCAAAAGTAACAGACAGAAAATTATTATATGAAAATTGAACAATGGTGTTGGTTTGTTCTGTTTTACAACATTCACCACAAATCAGTGCCATGTTCAATTTGCTTTAGTATTACCTTTTTCTTTGTTGGTACTGGGGGTTGAACTCAGTGCCTGGCAAATTCTAGGAAATTTCTACATCCTTAGCCCATTAATTTTTTTTTTCCATTTTGAGACTGGGTCTCTAAGTGGTTCAGGTGGGACTCACGTTTGCTGTCCCTCTGCCTCCACCTCAGAGGGCACATTGCAGGCTTGTGCCACCTAATCTGGCTAATATTAATATTTTGTTCTTTCTCTTTCTTTTTCATTCCCCTTTATACTTCTTTGTAGTATAAACCTTCAGTCAAATTTACATATTCTAAAAATAGAAAATCTACAAGTCACCCTATAATTAGAATTTAAATACAGAGTTGGATATTAATAAAAAATATAAGAAATTTATATTCATGTAACCCCGCAGTATAAAATCTGTTCTTCTATTGTATACTTGTTAAAAGTGATATTGGCTGTAAAATGATGTGAGACGTTATCAATAATTCCCTGCAAAATTTTATGTAAATCCACATTTTCTTTTTGCACTATTTTCTAAGAAGGAGTGGAAGTTTCGGTAGTATTTCAGAGATAATATTTCCTTCTGTATAGTGTCTGCAACTCAAAGATAAGCCTTCCAGATGTTGTGGCAGGCACGAAGAGAAGAACGGGTCTCATTTTAATACACACAGGATGATATTTATGTCAATTTTGCATAAAACATTCAAGGAAAGTGTTAGGATACCCCTTGTCATCAGCTGTGAATCTGAGTCTCAGAGCTTCAAGCATTTTAAAATTCTGAGTGTTGAAACATTCTGGCATCTAATATTGCTGACTCCACAGCCTTTATTTCTTTTCTGATTGCGCATCCTGGGCTTCTTAGGGAATGCAAAGGAGCAGAGGAAGAAAGGGCGCTTAATGACTCGCAAGACCATGACTTAGGAATGTGATTAAGTCTGCGGTGACAGACAAAAGCACAGGAAGTCTCGGCATCAATGGCATGTGATTATGGCAGGCAGCAACACTAACCGTTATCAACTGCCCACATGTTTCCAAGGATTGGCCCTGTTTGTCTCCAGCGAATCCTGGTGTCTCGGGTTAGTGCTGCGTTAGGGAGGGGGATCGTTATGCGGTTCCACCTGCAAGACATTTAGCACAAAACCAGCTTCATAGCTATGTTTACATCTTTTTTTTCCCCCCTTGCAGTCCACAGGGTGTTTGACCCAAGGCCTTCTCTATGCCAAACCAATACCCTGGTGCTGAACTTCATCCGCAGCCCCTCCTTTTCCTTCATTTTGAGACAGTCTTGCTAAATTTCTCAGGCTAACCTCCAATTAATCATGCTCCTGCCTCAGCCTCGAGAACAGTTGGAATTGTCAGCACATGCTACCAAGCCTGGTTTATGTTGAGATGTTTTGGATGTATTTTATATGCTTGTGGTGTTATAACTTTGAGCTAAAGTTCGTCAGTGTACTGTTACCATTCGCCCAAGCAGCTTGCTTGTAGTGTCAGGGCAGACACAACTTGCACAAACATCCGCATCATGCTAGAGTAATGGATCTGTTCTTAAGAGTAAACGGTGTTTCTTTATTTTGGACATTCTTTTTAAAAACTGTTGTCAATTTTATTTTAAAATTTATGTTTAAGCTGACATAGAAAAGCACAAAGTCAACAAATGTTAAGGGGGACAAGTAATGTACTAAGTATGGGATAATGTTGAAGCAGCGTTCTGCTTCAGACTTTATTCTCTAAGAAGCGTCTATGAGGAGCTGGAGTGCTGATAAGCACCAGTTACTTTTAAGTCTGTTGCTTCTCCTACCCTTTCATGCATCTCACGAGGGGTTAAGGAAAGGAAAAAAAATCCAACCTAACTTTGTTGTCTTTGTAAATATTTTCACTTTCTAGTACTAATTCTGTAAAATGGCAAGCATTTTCAATAACCATCTTTCATTCTACAATATTATTTGGTTTCCTAAATTCATGGGGAAAATGGGGGAAAAATAAGAAAGAATAAGCATGGCAGAGATAGTTGATGGCAGAGAAAGTTCTGAACCAGGTCTACTTCTAAAATTGCCCTTTTTTCCATTTCTCTAGTAATGACCACAGGATTGTCACGGCATTTATGTTCACATAATGCAAGCTATGAGCTGAGTACACAAAGAATGAATGAGCTGCTGAACTGTGATCCTGTGTCAGATTCAGCCAAAATACTGTCTTTTTTTAAAAAAGAAATAATATCCATATTTGATTTTCCTTTCTTTCTTTCTTTCTTTTTTTTTTTTTTTTTCAGAACCAGGGATTGAACTCAGGCCCTTGCACTTGGCAGGCAAGCACTTATTCTACTGAGTCATCTCCCTGGCCCCGATATTTGATCTTCTGTATCATGAAGGACATTTATTATTATTTTCTGAAGCTTTGTACCCATTGGAGGATATAGAGCTCTTTTGACGACTTGTTTATTTAACTGAGTTTGTAAAGACACTTTTCTAAGCTATATTGGTAAAATTTATTTTTCAGACTTACCCATTGTGGATATCGAGGTATAAAGTACTTTGTACCTAAGTGCAAACTTTTTTCCAGAAGTTTTATTTTATAGTTGTTAAACTAAACACAATTTTTAGCATTATTTTTCATACTTGAAAAGAACAAATGAACATTTATTTTTTACAAGTAAACTACTTGGCTAGAAAACAAAACGAAAAACAATATTGTGCTAGGAAATCAGAGACCTCACTATTGTGAATAAAAAAGCTAGTCTCAGGATCATCACTGATCACCTGGATTCGCATCCTGCACCAGCTTGGAGCCCTTACTCACCCACTGTAGTTTTCAGAGGAGTACACGGTGCTGTGGGGCAGGTGGGGACCGGCACAGATTTCAGGCAAGCACTCCGTGTGGAGGAGGGACCAGGAACGCCCATGGTTGGTAGAAAACTCTAAGCTGACACTAACAGCCCCGGAGTGAGCATAACAGAAAAGGGGCAAAGACAACAAATAGAAATATTATTTTCATCTCTGCCTTATACATTAAGCATGTCTAGAACTAGTGTGAAATTTGTTTACATCCGTGTTTCCTAAATGAATGTTTCCTCTTTCTTAGAGTCTGACCAGCCTTCAAAGGGCAAGTGGTTACATTACTGCTGTAAGACAAACTGTGTTTGAAAGGCAACAAATGGTAACTTGGGTTTGTGATCTTAAATTTGATAGATGGCAAAGCAATTACCGTGTCTCACACTGTCACTTCATCCTGTGAATGTGAGATGTCAGGATTCTTAGAAAGGATGGAGCAACACTTGGCAAGTGAAACTGGGAAGTTATAGCTCTTGAAGTGCTAATTGATTTCCTGCCTATTAGTAGGGGGTCACTAGCCAACATGAGGTCAAGCTTTCTTACAGTTACTTAGTTTTCCACTCTGAGCAGTCTGCTATAAGGTTGGCTGCCGTGGACCCTACAAACACCTGTGATACTTAGGACCAAGCTCTTAGAATGAAGTCATTCTGGTTTAATATCTGCCCAGTCACACCCTATATATTCATCAAAAGAATTTTCTTTTGGGGAAAACACATATTTTAATAATGATCTTTAAAATCCAGATTAAAATAGATTGAGATATTCTCTCTGATTTCATAGCCAAGTCCAGGAGTCCAGGTGTTCACTTCTGACAAGGTTGGTACACTCACGAAATAGAGCTTCTTACCTGTTACCAGGTTGATGTGTTCCACATCCCAGATTAATAGAAAATTGTATCATGTGAGACATTGTAGAAGGGAGTACAGGCAAGACATGGAAAAAATCTACAGCCCAGACATTCCTAGTATATCCTTGATGGTTCTTTTGCCTAAGACAAAATTTAGTAGCAGGAGTCTGAAGTTCAGGGTTGATGACCACAGAAACCAATGATGGAACCTTCCAAAGAAAGAAAAATAAAAATCACTCCCAGGCCTTTCTGTGGTAAGTCAACGTGAATTCTACAAGATTTTGTCTTCCTTCAATGTATGCTTCTTTCAGTCACTAAATAGATAGCTGCTACTTATTGAGCATCAGGCAAGGTTCCTTGTGCTCTACTTCTTTCCTTACATAGATGTTGTCCTAAAAGAGTGTTAGTTTTAATGACTTTGTGGACTTGCAGAGCTCCCATATGCGACCAATGAGCTTCTTTCTGCCTGAAGATAAACTGGTCTAAGGTCTTTAAAAGTTGTCCAAGTATGTGTATCTGGATTATTTAACTTAGCAAAGACAAAAGCAACTTGACTTTTACTTGACTCAGTGTTTTTAAAATCAGTATTTTTAAAAGTAGTCTTGTACCGTATGAACATGTTTACGAGCCAGGTATTCTGAATATAGTGTTCTAAGCAGCACCATCCAGAGTTCATGCATTAATGCATGTTAGCTTAATTAACTGATCTGGTCTGAATGGAACCCTACTGAACTGTTGCCAGAAAAGCAGCCCACTAGGAGATCTCAGGTGGTGTAACCTACTTACTGTTGCATGTGCACCTGCCTTGGAGTCTGGCTGCTTGCTATGTGGCTGTGTTTAAGCTCTTTAAGATACCTAGGTTGCCATCCATGACTCATAATGAGTGTGTGAATAGAGATTAATCACAGATAAATCTATTCTAATAAATTTTAAAAATTTTCTTCTTTTTTTTTTTAACTGATTAATACAGACTTGCCACACAGCTTGGACTCATAGTGATCCTCCTATCTCAGCCTCCCCAGCTCTGGGATTACAGGGTGTGCCACCATGCCAGGTTAAGGGGCCAGCATGGCATGTGGTACTGGGGATCAAATCTGGGTCCTTGTGCTTTTCAGGCAGGTGCTCAGGCCGCTGAGCTATCTCCCATCCCTCTAATAAAAGTTCATACCTTATGGCAAGCATCTCACATGATTTTTGAGAATGTCTACAAATTATCACAGACAACATCTATCCTGTACCCAAAGGGCAAAGGGAAGAGGTCCACCTAAGTTGTTCTAGTTACTAAAGCAAAAAGTAAAGACAGCAATAATCTGTATGTGTCCAAGTATGTGTATCTTATACAATGTCTGATACAATGTTTTCTGCCTGGGAAATCTCAAAATGTTGGATAAACATTCATCCTACCTGATGGCAAGGCTGTGTGGCAGCCTAATTCCAGTGACTTTTAGAGCTTTCTCAGGGACGAAAATAACTACCAGTCAGAGTACTGGGTTCTGCTTTATTGTTGTTGATGGACTGTAATTGACTCTTCCTGGAAAAACCTAATTTTTCATTTGTATCAGCAGTAAAAATGAATGTTAAAATTTCTCTCAATATTTTAAAAAACCTGGCGATTCCTCGGGCTGCCAAAAAAGATATTCACCCATCACATTTGACATGGTCTTTCTGGTTTTAACTTGGGCTGTCCTCAGAATCCTAGGTGGGTCATGAGGGGCAAAGATTGGCACTTATACCTTATATGAGGAGTAGGAAAGGGTATCCAGTGCAATGTGCTCTTTTCTTCCCTCGATCTTTGCATACAAGATCACATCATTTTCATGAGACTCTCCGGGGTCACAAATTCCTCCTGCATAAAATGAAAATTTCATGTTGTTAGCAAAAATTTGCCTCCGAAACATCGGATCTCGTGTTAAATTTCATAATAAGAAATAATTATGTTATGTAGAGATCATTTAAGAATAATCCTAAACAAAGGCAATCAAACCCAAGGAAATTATGAATATGACTCAGATGGACCATACTAATAATCAAAGATTTGATATTTGTGAAGGCCAAAGTAACTTTTTGGATAGTGAGATTATTCAAGTAATGGTTTCTATTGTGGAGTAATTGCATCTCCCTGTTGCTGTTTGAATAAACCATTATTACACCATCATATTTGACAGCTTTATGACCAAAGTTCAAGATCTATTGATTATAATTTTTTAAAGTCTGGTGACTATTGCATCAAAGACTGCTAAACTGCTGTAATTCAAACTGCTGCAAATAGTATATGTAGTATTTTAGCTCATATATTTATATTTTAAGTACATTCATTTTATTTGTTTATGTATTTAGTGCAGGGTCTACGGGTCTCACTACACAGATTGGACTTGTAGTGAGCCTCCTGTTTTTAGCCTCCTAAGCGCTGGTGCTACATCCCAGTGGATGTTTACTGTTCAAAGTCAACAATTTACAGAGAAATATCTGATGATCTTTGACATTCATATCATATTTGTCAGCATTTCGTTACATACATCAGTGTACACAGACAGCTAGTAAAGCCATCGTAAATGATGGTCTCTGGAGAAGAGATCCATGTACAAACAGAATTCACTTTGTGAAGAACAGTGTTTTCCGTGAGCACTGAGCACTTATCAAGAAGACTAAGATGGTGTAAGGTGGCAGCTGGGAGGTTTACTGCGCTGCACCAAAAGACGTGGGATCAGCTCTTGGTTCTCTGTCATCGCTTAGCTGCCTGCTCTGCTCCCTTAAGCCTGCTCCACAAGCTGCTTCTGCTGTTAGAGGGGACAGACAGCAGCACACCTGGGAGGCCTGCCCGGTGCTGGAGGGCAGAAGGAGCCCAGAAGAAGCCCCAATGTTAATGTGATGCCGGACTTCATCTCAAAGGACCCCGCCGGGGTAACTGATCAATTCTGTGAAGCTTCAGCAGCAGCAGCCCCACTGAAGTGGATTCTTCTCTAACATGGTAGCCTTTGATGCTTTGTGGAAAAAGGGGCTCAGGCCTATCTTGTACAACAAGGAAGGTACAGGAAGATTCCAATGAAAGCTAGCCGGATAGGCAGTTTAAAGCATTTAAGTACTATTCTAAGTGGTTTTTTTGTTGTTGTTGTTGTTGTATTTAGGACAGGATATAAAGGGTGTACAGGGTGTACAGGGTCTATGATCCTGCGTAGACAGGACTTGTAGTGATCCTCCTGTTTTTCAGCCTCCCAAGTGCTGGGATCACAAGCACGTGCCACCACGCCCAGTCTCAGTCGCCATCTCAGTGCACCCTGGGGGTAAGGCCAGCAAAGCAGGCCAGGGGATCAAACTCCGGGCCTCTGCATCTGCCTAAGCAAACACTTTAATCTGCTGAGCTATTTGGCCAGCCCCTAGGTAGCTTTTAAGGCACGTATTTATATCAAGCATGTGATTTTGTTTTGAGTTGTACTATTTGCAGGTTGTTGGGCTAGAAAGAGAAATACACCCTGACTTCAGAAGGCTTGTGATTTAGTATGAAAAACAAGATTATTATGCAGTTGTCCCTCATCTGCTGTTCTGTTTTCCACAGCTTGCTACATACAACCACTGTCCAAAAAATTAATATTTCTCTTCACTCTTAAAAAAAATCACATTCGTGTGACTTTTACTGCAATTTATAACTACTATTATTAGTTATTGTTATTAAGCTCTTTGCATATATCAGCCCTTTCTCCAGATGTATACATATCTGTAAGTAGTACATATAAAGCTGGACTTAAAAAAGGAAAAGTTGAGTTTTCCAAATTCCCCCTTCCTACAGTTGCTGTTCTTTGTTCTGATAGAGTAACTTATCTCCTCATAAGTAAAATTTTACAACTTCATGTCCCTATAACACCCTGTTATGCCCAAGCAGGGCCACCAAGATATGCTACCACATTGTCCCAGCTTGACAAACTGCCTTTGCTCTCTTTCTGCCCACCCACAAGTTCCAACTGAAGACCAACTCCTGGTAACACATATAACACAGGAGCCTTCCTTTGGGCAGCACTCGGCCCCTCTAACAGAGCTCAGCTGAGCCACGTGCACACCTAGCTAAACATGCGCTCCTGATTCTCCTGTGGTCCTCTCGTCTCTTGAGCTCTGCAACACATATAGGTACTCTACTATCTACAGTTTGTGGCAACTACTGAGGATCTCTGAATATATTTCCTATTGACAGCGAGAACTACTTATATGACAGAATGATAATTAGCACTATATTGTGTGGTGCTGTCATACACTCAGCGAAGATTTAGAGAGAAGAGACACAAGTGTGAAGCAAAAGAGCAGGCACAAAGGAGATGGTTAGTAAATATATTTTGAGGAATAATAAATAGTTGAATGAATGATATCTGCTCAGTATTTCTGTCCTGCTCATTCCATTCTGACTTGAAAAGCAGTGTTACAAACTGCTCTTCACTTTGTATTGAATAAATGAGTGTCTGAATAGACACTTTGACCCAAGTTTTGAAAGTTGGCCAAGTTTTCCAGACATGATGGCTACGGAAGTTATGAACCAAAGATAGAAGACATCACATGCAGCGCTTGAAAGGGAGAGAGTGCAATCTCATCTGTATTAACAATTGAGCAGGGGGCCTACCCCTCAGCTCAGTTCTTTAAGTGGCTGCTTCAACAAAGCAGTCAGGCTCAGGTTGCTGTGGTTCGATCCCCACAACTCAAGCCAGCCAAATCTGCCCTGAAGGCATTCGGAGCAAAAAAAAAAAAAAATTGAACAGTGATTTTCCTAAAGGGCAATATTTGGTGAAGGCCACTTAAAAACTATCCCTTTCCATATTGCTTTTTCCCCCAGCAGACATTACAGTTTTAAAGTCTTTTCTATAGGACTGACCCTATCCTTTCCTTTTTTGTTCTGTCCTGTCCTGTCCTGTCCTATCCTGTCCCGCCCCACCCCACGACACCTGATCCCACCCCACCCTCCTCTCCCCTTCCCTGCCCTACCTAACCTAACGTGCCCTACCCTACCCTACCCTACCCTACCCTACCCTACCCTACCGTATCCTACCCTATCCTACCCTCTCCTACTCTACCCTACCCTACCCATAAAAACACCTTCCCTGGACATAGCTGTTTCCTCCAGAACAGCACTCTATTTCTTTATTTCTACTGATTAACTTCTTAAAGGAGGAGTCCTATTTCAGGGCTAGATGCCCATTACTTTTAAAACCCCACATACCTTGTAGTCCCAGGCATTTCCCATTGGGAATGCTCTCTCAAAGTCCTTAGCCCGATAGCCCTTATCCTGGTTGACCTTTCTGTCTGTGGCATCCCCACACTGCAGATCACTTTCAAGTCATCCCATCCTGAACCACTTCCTCCATCATCCTGCAGGGGCAAAGGACACCTTCCTCCAGTTGCCCCCCTCCCCCATATCTTTCCATTCTCAGTCACTTCTGCCTACTCTTTGTCCTTCTACCAACACCTAGATGAAGATCCTCCCAAAGAACTGTCATAACATAGGCCACCTTCTGCTCAGTGCACCTGTATATGGATGATATTCAAATCAGATTCAAACACTGACTTGAAGTTTCACCTTTACGTGGTATTCTAGAAACCTCAAGCTTAATATACATACTACCAAAATCTTCTCCACACTTGCCTCCTTTTCCCCAGTTTCTCACTTCAAGAAATGGCATCATCTTTCTAATCACCCAGAATCTGTGTCCTCTGCAGTGCCATTGGTACAATCCCCAGGCAAGTGGGTGCCAACGTCTGTGTTCCACGGATCCAGCAGTCCCATCTCTGTGCCCTCTTCTTACTTTAGCTGCACTAATGCCTCAGGTTTTTTGATTGGATGGGTACCCCAGTCCCCAAGTTTAGGGGTCAGATAAAATGCATTGCGCAGAAAAGGTTGACACAAGAATTACTGTTTCTCTGAAATGCCAGTTTAGCTAGGGGTGTGTTCCTTTCTGATTATTTCAGTCTTCCCTTCATACTCCTTCCAGAACTATCTTTCTAAAACACAGGTGATATTACAGAATGAACAGGACTCCACTGATGGCTCTACATTACTTAGAGTAAGTGGACAAAACTCCACAGTGTATGATTAAAGAAAATCACCACTGTGGCTCCAATTCTCTTTTCTAATACCATCTTAGGTCTTCCATTCAGCAACACTATAAAAATCACTCATCCCCAATCAGATAAGGCACTTCCATTTTTAACGCCTCCCTACCCTCAAATGACTTAATTTAGAATTCTCCTGCCCCTTTGAGTGTAAACCATCCTGTTTTCAAGGCTGAGGTCAAAGGCCAGCTCCTTCACCCAGCTTACACTCACCTCTGCTGAGACTGCCCATAGCACTCGGTGTCCTTTCACAGCATTTTCGTAAAGTACAGTGTGCTGCATTTTCCCTGTTCACTGTTAGATGTTATCTGTGGGCAGGGCTTTGTCTAATTTTATATCATAGATAGATAGATGAGACTTCTCATTAGGCAGGGTCCCGAGTGTTTTGCGCGTGTTAACTCATTTGACCAGCAGCTCGGTGATTAAGGGTGATTCAGGCTTCCTCTCCCAGCTTATTCTCCATACAGCTTGGCTTATGGCTTCATCTCAACAGATACTTCTGACTTTTAATTGAACGAAGATTCATTTATTTTGGGACAATGTACTTCTTTGGGCTCATTCAAGTTAATTTTTCCTGCATAGCTGGAACTATTTTAATTCATTAAAGATCTACAGAGAATTAAATATGATAGCATTTCTAGAATTTGCTCTAGAAAGAACTAAATACAACCTAGTGTTTCATACATAAGGACTTATACAATGATGATTTTATTTTATGTAAACACATTCAACTGGCTTGATTTACTATAAAAAATTCAAGAGTCAAATATATCACGTTGGAAAAGGGAAAAGGAAAAAAAAGCCCTAAATTTTACTGGCATGTAAATTTTTTTTACAGCTTTTTATTTTTAAATTTTTATGAGTTTCTGCTTAAGGTTTTCCAAGAATCAACTTTTAATATAGTGAGACAGTGTGAATATTAATTAGTTTAAGGAAATGAGTTTTGGGCCTTAATGCACACAATTTCAGGAGAATCCCTGTACATGTGAGATTGCATCACTTTATATTTGCGATTTCTCTGTACTGAATGTATCATTACTGGAAACAAGGCACATGGCGTCACATGGACAGATGCGTGAGAGACAGAGGCAACCTTGAGGGTGACACACAGCCATGTGCTGTGTGATTGTCAGCCAGGAGACCTGTGTGTCCCCAGGGCCTGCCATTCTTGCTAGCGAGTTCAAAGGTAGCCAGTGTGTGTTTCCTGTTTCACTTCCAGATGTTGCCTGTACCTTTCCAGCCACCAGCAAGGAAGCCTGCACATTGCGGGAATGACAGCAATGAGCGAATGTTTGTTAGCAGGGTGAATTTGGGCGGTCATGAATTTCAGTCTGCTCCTTCATGTTTTTTCCAACACAAATTTGAAGAAAAACAGATCTAAGAACACTCATTTTTGATGTGTTTGCAGACAGGAAGTGGAGAGTTTTGTGAAAGTGCAACAGAGTACAAGCCTGTTATTTTCTTACTTTCCCACAATGAAATGCTGAGCAATGATGAGGTACTGATGGAAATGAAGGACTCAGCTGCAGTGAGGACTTTTTGGTGAGGCTACAGGTGAAGAACAGAGAAGCGGTTTTTCTCTCAGCTTCTCTCCCTTTCTTTTCAGCTATGACTATAGCGAAAGAGGTGGAAAAAGGTATTTTGGTTGTTGTATCATTAGTGGGCCTGAGGTAGAGGCGAGTACATGTGATTACACTACCTCAGAAATAGGTACTGTCCTGGAATGTGCTCTCAGGTTAACAAAGTTTGTTCAAAGTGTACCTACCCATCACGAAGTAGAACCGCAAGTTCCCGAAACCAGTAGTGTCCATGTAGGGAGTGCATAATTTCCTCTCTCCATCTTTGAGGAAGACCAGCGACAAACCTGACTCTATTGTCCCACATTCTGTACCAATGACAGCTCCCAAGATGTCCCATCTTTTAAGAAAAGAGAAGCATTGAGTTAGAATATTACACCAAAGCTTTATAAAGCATAAAATTTTATTTTTAATGAGGAACATTTATTAGTAATAAGTAACTCTCAAAGCTGTGGTGCTGCAGACCTTAGACAATGAATATAATTGAAACATATTCCATTCACACTTATGGTTTTGCTGTAGAAAGACAAGTTCAAGAGTATCTATAGCTTGTCTATGACATGACTAGAGCCATGGTCCACAATGAGACAGTATTTACTCTTAAAGTACTTACAGCTGAGTTGGGAAATCAAAATTGAACTGCATCAACAGTGAGTTATAGAAAATAGTATCACAATATAAATACAAATGTGTATAGTGTTTCACATATTAATACAGAACAAAAGCCGTCAGAGGTCACAAAAGTGTAACAAGTTTTTAAAGGAGATGGTATTAACATTGAGTCTTGTCAAATAGATCTTTTGATTTGCAGAAGAGTAGTGAGATAACTAATTTCCATTTTTCTATTTAGTTTTATGTGCCTGATCTTTTTGGAGGCACTTTATAGATTCAACTCATTTAATCCTTGGAGGAACCATATGAGATAGTCACCACGTCTACCCTGATTTTTGATGAAGAAACATACACAGAGATGACAAGGTCAGTGAAGAATGAATGGGGTCTGTCCCCACATGCTGTGCTGTCCTGAGATCTGGGTGTGACCTGCAGAACTTGTCAGTGGAGGCAGGACACTGACAGATCTTGCTGGAAGGTATGTGTTGGCAGAAGACAGGAAATATATTTGCATCAGAAACTAGAACCAACCCATAAGCAGTGTGTGAAGAGCGTTGAGCTCTTTCTGGAGATCCTCACTGCCATCTGGACAAATTCCAAACTCTTAGTGTTGAAGCGAAGGTCCTTCTTGGCCTGGACTAGGAGCACACTTCTGGTCTCACCTCTCTAGCTGCTTCATGTCTTGTACCAAAATTTTTGGCTGTGTAATATGAATTTAAAGATAACTAGAATGTTCTCATCAGGCCTCTGCATCTTTACTCAATCTATTGAGCAAACTCAGAACCATTTGCCACAATGTCCTTTACATACACGCACACTTCTGCACAGCCTTTCCCAGGTGTCCTCCCCCAGCCCTCCACCCCATCTCATGCTGCGCTTCTTCCTTTGCAAGGCATGGCTCCCTGTGCATTGCTACTACTTACTCATAGGCCTTTCTCTCTCCTTGCTGTGCCAACTGCTAAGACAGATGTCTTATATTTATGTTTTTATGTTTCCAATGCCCTGTAGAAGCTCAGTAACTCTTACTGAATGATGGACACATTACAGGGTTCCAGATCCAGAAAGTGTATAGGACCTAACCCAGTGACCTGCCTGGACCCCAACCTCACTTCCCTCTGCTTTCTTCTCCTTGTCCTCCCTGCAAGACAACTCACTCTCTTGGTAGAAAGGAAGAAATCAGTTTCTGTTGGCCCCTGCTATAGGTTTGAACTCTCTGGCAGTCTGAGAGCCTGGTGCCTGGAAGCTGTCTGTCTTTGATTTCTTGGTGCCCTCCACCTTAAAGCTGTAGCTCTGACAGTTCAGATTCTTCTGCACCATGGACCTTTACTAAGCCATCTGCCCATCTAGACACAATCCCTGGCATGATCATGTAGGCATGGCTCTCCATCCACCTTGACACTGGGCGCATACTCTAAATATCTGAAAGAATCAGAGCTGTCTTCAGGTTTAGATCTCTTCTCGTGAGTCACAAGCTTCAGGGAACAGTCTTACTTACTGCCCTCATCTTTCTGACCACAAATCCCTCTTCTCTGTACATATACTGCTTACAAATTGATTCAACTCCTCTGTCTTCTTGCCCTGGCCTCATCCATCTGTTGCTGTGCAAATCTGGGACTTTGTCAGAAGTAGCAGATCAAAAACTGTTGAGTGGTCAGAGCATGTACAACAAAGAAGGCTTTGAAACTACTCCAGCAGAAATCTTGTCATTCATTTTTGGCTAAAGAGATGTCAGAGGCTGGGTGTTTTTTTAAATAGTCATAAACTTTTGGTTTGGCATTTGGTTCTTTTCCTTTTTTTTTTGTTTGCTTTTGCCAGCAAATCTGCACTAAAGGTTCTTATGTTAGTGTTTGCACACACGAGGGCTTCCCCAGCAGCATTTCTCTACTGGCGTCTGTGAGAGACATGAGACCTGATGTCCCAAGGCGCCCGTTGGATTAGCAAGTTGTTTGTTATTCCTTTCGTCTACAGTGGTACCAGCTACGTCCACCTTAGAAAACTCGGAAATTGGTCTAATGATTTTCTGTGTGGCAGAGTTCTTATAAGAATCTAAGCTGAGCTTGGATGTGTATCTAGAAGTTCATCAATTATAGTTGACTATTTAATTCTATTTTCAAAGCAAAGATTATGCAAGGAAATAATATTTAGGAGCACCAAATGAAGAATATGCTACTATAATACCAGAATACACTTGGTAACAGATATTAATGGAGGTTATATGACTTATTTAAAAATGCAGCATATAGCATTACATGTATAATTTTACAATTGTTATGGTTTATTTTATGTGGTAAGCTTAATATTTTCAATTTCCATGTAATATTTTAAATTTTAAAATATTGTAAAATGTTCTTTCTCCTTTGTATTTATTTCCAGATATATCTACTGGGTCTTTGTTCTTCATACAACTAACTTGTCTGTCCAGAGACTAACTTGTCTGTCCAGAGAGGGAATGAGGACACACAGAGGCAAGTGAGTTGCTAGCGTGAGGCCAACTGACTGCTTAGTTCAAAGATTGAGATGTCTTGTTTGCCAGGCTGCTCTTACCAGCAGCTTGTTAACAGCTAGTTAACAGTTCTAAAGAGGGTACTTGAGCAGGAAGACAAGCTGAACCAGCTCAGTTATAACAGATTTGGGACTAAGGTCTGAAGAGCTGATTTCTGTGCATTTTAACAGAGTGCAACAATCACTTAAAGAACACAGAGGACAACTTTTAGGCAGCCGCTGGTGGCATGGGCACACGGGTGAACTAGCCCGGAGCCTCCCTTGTGCACACACGAGGACTTCTCACTGCTTCGTTGGTCTTTTACTTGCTCCACTTATCCCAATTAAACCACTCAGCCTGCTGCTCCACAGAGCAAGTTAGGTGATAAACGATGCCGAGGAGGAACAAGATGGAATTGCCATAGACTAGCAGAATATTCCATGCAGGTGAGAAATGAGATTGGTAGCTGCTTTCCCTGATTTGGTGTAAATAACATTTCTAGTCCAACTGAAATGAATGATTTTGACCATCTCTACACAGAGAGAGCTGTGCGAGAAGATATGTATTTTCAATATTTATTTTGAAGTCTAACATCTCAATCTCAATTTTACTTTCAATTAGTCTTTATTTCTTCCACAAAGACTGCTAGAAGGTACAGAATATTGAAGTTGATTTCTTTAGAAACTCAAACATGTATAGTCAAGAAGAATGGAAGATTATTATTATTTTTTTTTTTTTTTTTGGTGGAACCAGGGATTGAACTCAGGCTCTTGCGCTTGCCAGGGAAGCGCTTATTCCACTGAGCCATCTCCCCAGCCCCAAGAATAGAAGATTTAAAGAGAAAGAAGCAGAGAAAAATTGCTTTTCTCCATTTTTTCAAATCATATCTTTTGTAAAAGTCTCATTGCTTTGGATAAATTACTCTGCATTTATTAAAAATTCAGTAGGAACTTGATATAGCACAAGCACATTCCTTCTTGAATTATATAAACAATGGCTCTAGCATGTTTGGAGGCAAAATATCCTTAGGTGACTCCTCAAGTAATGCTTTGGGGAAGAGCAGCGTCAGCTACTTCGCTGCCAGTCACACCCTTGGACCTCACAGCACTGATTTGAATGGTCCCAAAGTTGTGGCCACTTTTCAAGTAAAAAATTATATAGTCCCTAGCCACATGCGGTGGTGCATGCTGCAGTTTCCACACTGTGGGAGTAAAAGTTTGAGCCCAGACTGGCTCACTTAGTGACACGGGAAGTACCCTATTTCCAAATAAAAATTTTAAAGCAAAAGCGAAGCTCACTGTGAAAGTCCAGGGTTCAGTCCCCAGTGCCACACAAAACACAATGAAACACAAAATAGGACAACAAACCCTTCTGTCCTAACATAAGGCACAGTTATGAAATTACAATATAGCCGAGTCTTTAAGACCAGCAGTATTAGCTGTGGAGCTCTGTAGTTTTAGCAATATCTTGGACGGTAAAGCAATTTTTCTTCAAAACAGCATTGCCTGTGTGGTTTAAATAATGTTTTTCTCCAAGGAAATGTAGTTTTTGCATTTGAAGGAATGTCTGCCTAAGGGGTGAGCTTTCTACATCATAAAAATATATTTGTTCTTTTATGACTAATTATAAAATAAAAAGCCCCATCTTATTTATTATAAATACTTTGGTATCTATTATTTATTACAAATAGAGTGAAATGGTACTGAAGCACAAAAAGATGTTTTGTAGTCAATAAAATGCCTTAAGGAAGCCTTGTTCTTTAGATACAGCAAGGTCACAATAATATTTAATTTACATCTCTAAACTACGACATTTTGTGTCATAAAATCTTCTGAAAAACTTTCTTTAGTAGAAAGCTGATGGTCCTATCAGTTATTTGTGAATGTTTTGTGAAGTGGCATAATGGTGTTTTTTTGTTTTTTAGTACAGGGTCTACATGGTGTACAGGGTCTCATTACACAGATAAGACTCATAGTGATCCTCCTGTCTATAGCCTCCCAAATGCTGGAATTACAGGCATTTGCCACCACGCCCAGTCTCAGTCACCATCTCTGCACACCCTGGTGGCGGGACTTACACGGCAGGCTCAGGGATTGAACTCCTGGCCCCTGTGTCTGCCTACGCAGGCGCTTTAATCC
>NW_004524684.1:411369-440851 GCF_000260255.1 Octodon degus | reverse complement strand
ACCCCAGTTCTGGCCCCAGCTCCTAGCCCCTGCTGCTTCCCCACCTCCCAGCAGCGCTGCAGGTTGCTGACCGAGCCTGTATTGAACACATGGCCTTTAGGGAACTCTTCACGCTGGAACCACAACAGCACGTGGGTATCCGAACCCCTCATTTTCCTCTTACCTCATCTTCCTCTCATCTAGTTTATCTTTCAGAAATACTTTCACAAATGCATATTTAGTATAATAGCTTTTGTCTATCATGAGGGATTCTGTTAGATTAACTGGTATATTCTTTTTTTTTTAATGATGAGGATTTGTATTTACTGAAGAGACATTCATAATATGTTGCTGAGTTTTCAAAAATCCAGAGTGAAGTGCAATGTACAAAGATTGGTTCTAGTGGAGTTTTCTTGTGTGTTAGGAGAGAAGCATTTTTGGATGAATGGGTACCCACGTTTCCACAGTGAGGAACAGGGCCTAGCATGAGGACACTTTTGACTTTTACTTTACAGAGCTTCTTTGTAATAAGCAAATAATTTTCACAAGGGGGAAAAAAATCCCAGAAAAGGTAAGGAGATGGCATTTAGTTTCCATGTATTATAATTCAGAATGAAAATTTAAATTACTTCATAATAGGATGGGGAAAATGTTAAGAAAATAAACACAGGAAATAGAGGTTCAATATTTTAATCAGTTTTTTTTCTTCTAATATTGGCATAAAGGTCACTAAAGGTAATGGGACATTTCATATTATATATGAAAATTCATTCTGTTATAGTCTCCAGATTAAGATTAAACTATGTAAAGTTGACAACTTGGGGTATGAACTAAGAGATAGAATAAAGCCTTGCTATAAACACTATACTGTATTTACCAAATTCATAAATTTTTAAAAACCTTATATGAATTTTGTGAGGTGAAAAAGTTTATTACATCCATAAGGCTCTATTTGAGATATATTCTCTGATATTTAATAAGGGATGTGCCACAGGTAAAGGCTCTTCCACCTTCATTTATACTCATGAGGTTTATCACCAGTAAGAGTCCTCTGAAGTCTAGCAAGGTGTGCATTTCATTGAAACTTCCCCACCTCCACTGCATTTATAGGGTTTTCCCTGCACCACGACAGCCTAGATGGAGACAAAGAACAGGCTCTATGTGAAGGCTTCCCAGCACGCACTGTGTTGCAAACATTCTCTTGCTCCATGGTATTTGACTGAAATTCAGTTCTGCTTTAGGTTTTTATTACATGCATCATGCTTATTTATACTCTGGTTGGAATGACACAATGAATATGGGCTTCCGAATGGCTAGAGAACATAGCTTTCTAACTAGTGAGTAATAATACAACCTAGACCAGTTAATGTTTAGAAAAGCACAATGTATTAGCTTAGAACATTAGAGTCTCAATAAATGTTACTTTCCTTTTTCTCCTTCTCCAAAATATAGTGTTATTTTTGTTTTAAAGTACATCAAAGTGGTAATTCAAGTGAATCTCTAAATTTTAGTGATTGTTTTTCTGTTAGAATTAACATAGTATCAATCTTCGATGACATCGCAGTACAGTGTGCAAAACGTAACTGCTAAAACAATCATTAATCAGGGACATACTTAGCTGAAAGAAACTGCTCTGTGGGTTTTGCTTTCTTTGAATTTTTATGTGGGAGTTCCAGAAGGATTTTTAGCATATAAGGCTTATTTATGTTTGCTTGTTCATTTAAAATGTTATTTTAAAAATTGCTATTTTATTTTATAAACAGAAAAGCAATTTTCTTTCTTGTTTTTTTTTTTTTTTTTCCCAGTACTGAGGATTGAACTCAGAAACTTGCACTTGCCAGGAACAAATTTCTTATAAAAATAAGGCAATATCCAAACTCAGGTCAAAAGCAAAATAGAACAAGAGAGGTTCAGGTCTTTTCATAGCTTGTAACAAGTTTATAGTGATTTATTTGAGCTCCTGGTGTGGTTTAAAAATATGAGGTTTTCATAGTGACTCGTGGCCTTTTCTCGCTGGCACATTGTGCTTGTATTCAGAGGAACGATTTAGGCTTTACTGGCCTACCTGCCTTTGTCTGCGATTCCCTTATAAGTCATTAACTAATATGAATATAATTTTCCTTTGTGAGCCATTTGGACTGCATCACATTAGTGACAGTTAGGGCTGGAAAAACATTGAATTTTCAACTCCTTTGATGGCTCATTAGGTGCCCCATGCAAAACGCTCTGTGTGGGGCACAGAATGACTCCTTTGCTCCTTTCTGTTTAAGCTTGAATTCTACTCTCTACAATTTCACGACGCCTCAGTCCTTCTTTGGTTCCCCGTGCCTGATATATTGGTTTCTCTCTCATTTTCAACTTTTGTATTAAGCTGGAGTCCCTCATAAAGGACAAATATACATGTGATTGAAAAACACTACCATGAGACTCTCTTTCGATAAATGAACACAACTTGCTCAAAATGTTTACATTACTGATATGCTTGAATTGGCTGCTGACAAATTGTTTTCTGTTCTCTACTTACCCTGAACTTTATTGCTAGCTTTTCTTACTCTCCTAACCTGTCGTTTTTGTTCTACGATGAGATATTCAGCCTATATCTGGCTTATCTAGTTTTTCAAGATACACATTTCTATTTACATTCATAGCTTCTTGTTAATGTAAAGAAGTAAGCAAGATCTTTAGCTTGCTTAACCTCATCAAGTTAAGAAACTGAGGGCTGCCCAGATAGCTCAGTGGGCTAAAGCACCTGAGGTTCAAATGGGACCAGGGTTCAATCCCCAGTGTGCTGGGCCGGCCCTGCCCCCATGGCGAGCTGAGAAAGTGATTGAGACCCAGGTTTGATCACTGGGTGTGGTGGTGCATGCCTGCAATCCCAGCACTTGAGAGGCTGAAAACAGGAGGTTTAATCAGTACGAGTACAATCTGTGTAGTGAGACCCTATAGTCCCTGTACTAAATATACAAAATTTAAAAAAAAATCTGGTAGCATTTTAATTCCTTTTTTTCTTCTCATCTATCCTCTGTAATCTCATACTGAGGTCTTTGGAGTCTAAAATTTAAATTCTTGTCAAATATATCAAATAATCAATACTTACTTGAACTAAACTGTAAATTTTCCTTTTTACTTGTTTACTGTTCCTCTTGGGTTAATTAATTTCCAGGAACACATCTTTCAGAAATTATTTCAGAAAAGGTTCAGAGTAATAAACTTTCTAAAAATTTGTATGCTTAGAAAGGTTTTTTATTTTCTTCTAACACTTGATGATATTTGGTAAGAGAAGCAATTTTACATTGCAGTAATTTTCTCTCAGGATTTAAAGGTAACTGCTTTCTTAAAAAACAGGCCTAATGCTAGTGAGAAAAGTACAGTAGGTCTCATTCAGAAGATTTTAGGATTTTCTCTCCTATTAGTGATCTTAAGTTTCTCTACAGTGATTTATAACCAGGTATTTTTCCATTCATCGTGCTAAGCATTATTTTACTCATAGGATACAGGTCTTTTCTTTACTCTTCTTCTCTTTCTTAATCTTGGGAACTTTAAAAATTTTTAATTTGAATATTTCATTGCATGTAGTCCTCTGCCTTCCCAAATCCCCCCTTCTAATGGTAGACATATTACTCTTCTCTCCCCACTTCACATCTTCTTTTCCTACATCAGTGATACAACACCTCAAGATTAAAATTTCTAGCTTAGCAACTTGGTCTTCAGCAATGATATTTCGTGTTCAGGAATCCAATAAACTTGTTTCAGTTATTGTATGTTTTCATTTCTTCCATCTCTAATTGCTTTTTATGACCTTCTGAATTCTCTTCCAATTTCACAAATACAGTATGTTCTCATAGCCCTTTGAGGATATCAGTTACACTACTTACATTGTTTACATTTTCCTTTGGTTCCATTTAGTCAACTCTTAGTTCTCTGGTTGGATGTTTTCTTTTCTTTATTTCTTTATTTATTTATTTATTTGGTACAGGGTCTCACTATGCAGTCCATACTCTTAGTGATCTTCCTGTTCCAGTTTCCCGAGCACCGGGATTACAGGTGTCCACCATGCCTGGTTTCCACCACAGCACCACATGCGGTACTAGGGATCAAACTTGGGACCTGCAGCTTGCCAGGCAGGCAGTTAGACTCCCAAGCTATCTCTCCAGCCCAGGATGTTTTATTTTCAAGGAAGTTGATTTTTCTCACAGTTGGTGATCTAAGATCATTTGTTTAAATTTATTGATTCTTGGTTTCAATGTAAAAATCCCCACTGATTGCAGGCAGATTTGTCTTTGTTGAGGAAAGCAGAGTACCAGTCTCCACTTTGAGAGCTCACCACCCCCTGCTGGTGGTGGTGGTAAGCCATCATGGGCTGAGCAGGCCCTATAGAAGTCACCTGACCCCTGCAATTTGTGTGTCCACAGGAAAAGGAATGTTGCGGGACTGTCCTGCTACAAGGTTGTATATGGTTAGATTTCTGGACTTATGTGTAAACATAAGAATTATATAATTCTTTATGCCTATTTTCAAAATATATTTTAATTTTTTAATCATATTCTGTAGGGACTTAAAGTTCAACATGTCAATACTTGATGAAAAACACCTGTTCCATGTTATGCCTAAGATGTTTGATATTCAGGCAGATAGTGAGGTTAAGCTTAACAGCCTATGTTGTATGGTAATAACAATAAGCTTCTCTTCTGGAGGGTTAACAACTTAAGTTTGCAGACCAAAATGAGAGAAAAAGGAGGGTTGCAAGGAAAGCCATCATTTTGGCCCTAGCCTTCCAAGGTCAATTAAGACTCAGGACATATGAGAACTTGTACCGTAATGTCATGTAACTCAGTAGTGTCCCAAATTTTGTGTGTCCAGCACTCAGGACCCGTAGCAATACTGTGGTACCATTTATGGGTCTCTCTCTGTATACATTTTAGATTATAGTTCCCTCCTTCCATTTTCTGAGATTCCTGGCTCAACTGAGGAGTATTTTCTTGTTTTATAGTATCATTATAAACCTATTTGCTCATTTTCTCTAGTTTACGAGGATCTGGACAGCGAGAGAGGACTGGAGCTTCATGTTTTGATTTAATCTTTTAATTGGCATTACATGCGTGAATTTCTTTGTAACATGAATATGCTGGTGAAAATTTAGAAAAAGTTTCTTTTGAAAAAGGTATATAAGTAGTAACAATCCGGGATGGAAGGCAAGTGTATAAATTCCACAGTAATGCAAGGTGCTGCTCTACCAGCTCCCTCCCCCAAAGGCGTCTCAGCTAGGTGAGATACGGTAGTTGCAAATTCAATGATGTGTTAGTAATGGTAAGCTGAAGTTCAGAAAAACTCCCATAAATTATCAGTGTATGTATTAAAGTTTCTTCCTTTCTGAGGTGACAGATGTGTTTTCTTTAGGAAAAAGAAAAGGTGAAAAGAACCCTAAAGCTGCAACACAAAAAGTAATAAAGCTATCTATCAGTTGGGCTTGGGAGACCGCCGTGCTATGAGATGACAGGTTACCTTTATGATCAGAGGTGAAACAGTTTGATTCAAAGGTGGAAAATAGGGATAACTGGGAAAGCGGTTTCCAAAGTAACAATGACACTGCGTTGGTGGCTTTCTTTTCTTGATTGTTGTTTGTAATTAAGTATTCTGAAACCTTTATTTTTTATTTTATTTTATTTTTTTCTCTATTTAGGACACGGTCTACAGGGTCTCACTACACAGATCGGACTCAGTGATCCTCCTGTCGTCAGCATCCCAAGTGCTGGATTACGGGCCCGCGCCACCATGCCCAGCCTCAATCGTTCTCTCAGCGCGTTGCGGGGTAGGGCTGCCATGGCACGCCAGGAATCGAAACCCGGCCCCTGTGCTCTGCCTAAGCAGGCAGTTTATTCCACTGAGCTATCAGGCCAGCCTTTGAAACCTTTATTATTATTATTATTATTATTATTATTATTATTATTGTATTGGGGGAAGGGTCTACAGGGTGTTCAGGGTCTCACTACTAGATCGGACTGGTAGTGATCCGCCTGTTTACAGCCTCCCAAGAGCTGGGATTACAGGCGTGCACCACCACACCCAGCCTCAATTGCCCTCTCAGCTTGTCCTGGGGCCAAGGTGGCAGGGCAGGCCTGGGGAAGGCACTCCCGGCCTCTGGGCCTGCTTGCAGACCCTTTAATCCACTGAGCTATCTGGAAAGTCTTTATTTGGATGGCATATTTTTCTTTCATCATTTTTCTTTTGGTTGAGGATCAAAGCATGGCATTTTCCCTGGGTTATCTCCCCAGACCTTTAAAAATTTTTTTATTTTGAGATGGGCACTCAGTGGCTAAGCTGTCAAGACTAGGCTTGGATTTGTGATCCTCTTGCCTCAGCCTCCTGAATGCTGGGAGTACAGACGTGCCACTGCATGTCTTGATTCTCATGGAAGGGAAATACACTTAAAAGATATGACAGTATTACACCATATTAATAATTTAATTAAAGGCATGTTAAAAAAGTGGCCTCAGAGCTCCACCGTTCAATTCAGCTGGTTACTCTGGAATCCACAGGAGACCTAGTAGCTGTTTCCTATCTACTTTAGCAGGTGCGCTTATAAGAGAAGCTTGTTTTGTGGGTGGTAGTGGTTGAAGGGACAAATGGACAATAAACTTCAGAGAAGCAGGACACATTAAGATTTCACCGCCAAAGTACTAATATTTTCTGTCTCACCTACTACCCCAGGTTAAAAATATTCACACTGATTTGATTTCATGACAGGATTTTCCCCCGACGCTATGATTTAGAAGGAGTCCGTCACTGTCACCGTTCTTTCCTATCAGTGAGGCAACACTTGGTACTGGGCGGGGAAGTCCCTTCTCCACCCCAAGGCCAAGGCTTAAGTCGCCATTTGTATGGTCACTCAGAGCGCAGACGACTCTATGGCCTCTCCTTATGTTTTCTCATCCTTTTATGTCTCTAACATAAATGGCAGCCCTGTGGCTGGGCCTCCAGAAGCGACAGCACGAGCAGTGATCCTGGCAGGGTGGCTTCGTATCCTACTGGCAAAAGCCTCACAGAAGCCTACGGTGCAGTGGCTGGGACAAATTAGGCTGGTTTTAGAGTTTAGCAGAATCGCTTGGCTGGCAATGGAGGCCACAGTTGCCTCTTTGGAGCACACTATCGTGTGCTGTTAGGAGCGGGGATGCTGGCAGTGCCACAGCCAGAGAGCAATGATTTCTTCACGGTGACAGAGCCTGATAAACAGTCCAGAGAATTGGCCAAGGACAGAGGGAGCTGTCTGCGTGTGGGGTGGAAGGACTCTCTGCTGTCCTCTGTGTTCTGTGCGGGTAGAAATACTTGCAGCTCCTTTTCTGTTTGTTTTGGGGGGATGATGGATTTGGCCATAGCCAAAACCTCCCACGTCATTAGTGCCAAGTGAAGATGAATGTCTCCTCTGTAATTGGAATGCATGCGTATTCCTGCTAGCTTTGTCTCCTGACTACTGCACTACTTTTCTAAAATATGTTCAGTTTCTTTTAATATCATCAACACCTTTCTAAGCTTAATTCATAAAGATGTTTTCCATGCTTTTGTACTGAGTTTCCATAAATGCTATTGACAGAGAGCTGGACAGACTCTAAGAAAACATTTCTTTTTTTTTTTTTCCAAAGGGACTTTTTTTTTTTTTGGTCTTATTTTCACTATTTTCTTTTTTGGTACCGGGAATCGAACTCGGGGCCTCGCACTTGCTAGGCAGGCGCTGTACCACCGAGCCACATCCCCGGCCCTAAGGAAACATTTCTTTTGTTCTTTAATGGGTAGACTTTGATGTGAGAAACTAAAATAGGGGGCGCACTCAGGGAGAGGGAGTAGACAGCTCTGAAGGCTGTTGGGCAAAATGAAATCTATCTCTCTCCAAAAGAATAAGAGTAGTGTGGTGTGGGTGTAGCTTACTGCTACAATGCGTGCTCAGAAAGCCAAGCACAGTGATACATGCCTATAGACAGACAGACAGACAGACAGACAGACAGACAGACAGACAGAATGTGTGGGTATTGTGGGATGCAAGATGTGTGTCAGAACGGTCCTCCTGGGACTAAATTGTGTTTTTATGTCTGCTCTGTGAGATGGAGGTGGTAACAAGGGGAATCCCGAGTCCTCAGAGTGTGTGGGCTCAGGGAGAGGCTGACTCTTTACTGATCCATGAGCAGTATGAGGTTGGGGTGGAGAAAGAGTCTGGGTTATATGCGTCTGGTCCTGGAACACTCGGCCTCCCCTCCTGGGGAGTCAGACTGGGTACCCAGGAGAGGGCATGAGCTGGTCTTCGGTGTCAGGGCCCGAAGGACAGAACTGACTGCCGCTGCTGGATCTGTTGTCTCTAGAACAGACACAGAAGCCTGGTGCACTGTCTTGGCTGTGCTCTGTGAGCCTTTGTGTACCCCAAGGTTACCCAAGGCATCAGCCTGGCCCTGGAGTCTCCTGGAGGCCAAAAAGGAGCTCAGGGTGACAGAAACCTTGAGAAGCAGAATGATACGGACTGAAGGTCAGAGCACTGGTGCTGGGCCCAGAGGCCAATGAAGGGTGGAGACAGGGTTTCAGCGTCCCTTGGGGCTCACCCTGACCTGTGCCAAAGGCTGGACCAGAGAAAGTCCCCTAAGGTGGAAAGGGCATGGCTTGTCTTAACTACAACAGAAGCATGTATTCGGCAGGGAGACTCCAACATGGTGACCCTCCAGCTGCTGGTTAGACTCCTTTGAAGGGCCTGGATGAAGGTCATGGGTGTGGGGAGGATAGAGCCCAGCAGAGGTATATAGGCTTTCTTGTCACTCAGGCACTTGGAAGCTCAGTCTCCTTTGAGATCAGAGTGACATGTCTACCCTTCAGATATCCTGGTAAAGTTCCTCACCGGGAATGGTTAAGTTATTGCTCTTCTGTATTTATTATGAAACCACATTTTATATTAATTTCATCCATCCACCTCACAGTATTAGAAATACAGAGCAGAAAACAAGCCCCTGGTATGCTGATTGTATGTATTAACAACAACAGGAAAAGCTAAGTGGGAACCAGGAAATTTCTAGAATTACCTTCCAACTCATGCTAACCCAGAACTCTGAAGCAGGCACACAGCACAACAGCATGAAAACTGTAGCCACCAAGCCATTTGCACTGCTCCATGGCTCCTTGACTTCAATTCAGCCCCAAATCCCATCTTGGCAAATCTCTCAAAGATAAATTTGATCTCTTAAACAACTTTTATGGATGAAAGACACATTCCAATGAAAATCAAGTAGCAGCATCTATAAATCTCAGATCCCACAAATACAACTGAAAATTTCAATGTGATAGTAGTGGAAAGATTTTGTATTCTATAAACACTGAAAAAAATTCCTGTGTGCCCAGCAAAAACTGAACAAATTAAGATGAGATATAAGTGATTCAAGTGACTTTAAAGGTGTTTGTAGCCATAGGTTTTTGATATGCATCAAATGTTTGATTACCTATAAAGAATCTTTGGGATAAGTGTAACCCTTTTGTCCTGTCTGTGATAAGAATCACCATTGTGGATATAATATGCTTTTGATATTTAACAATATGCATTTAAAATATGTCCGGGGGAATAAATGTAAGTGCTATACACAGCATGGGAAGTAACACTTACCCTGTTGGCTGGCTCTCAAATTCCTCTGACCACTGCTCTTGAATATCCTCCGTAGAAAGATCTACATCCCGGGTGGTGGCAAAATTGAACTCACTGCCTTCATTTCCATGGAAATAAATGGAGTTCCCATCTGACTGACAGCTATGCTGTAAATAAAAAGAGCATGGGGTGGCTGTTGAATTGGTTTTGCAGCTCTATCTGTCTTACTCGTGTATAATTTGAGTTTTTAGGAAAGTCGTTATATTTTTCCCTCTGTGATGGACTCTCAACTCAAAAGAGCTTGTTACCTCTCTCTTTTTTTGGTCTTGTTTAATTCAATTACTATTTCAGTCTAACTTATTAAGTTATCACATAAAAGCAGTCAAGAGGGCATTTAAGCTTTGCCATCTCGGCCTTCAGTATGAATCGAGAATATTTTAATTGGAATAATTTCCCTCTTTACCATAGCCCTTGTTGTGGAAATGAAGTCTGAGGATGACTTGCTGTATATTTTAAATTCTGTGGTTATGAGCTAAATCGCATTGACCTTTTCAATATTCCATATATTTCACTCAAATCTTTCACAATTTGTCTGTAAATGGAATATGAGTAGAATAGCCAGGTAATCAAAACATGGAATACAGAAAAGGTCAAGGTAATCCCAGGTATGATCAGATATAGTCAGACAGTTTCAGGCTAAGTTTCCGACCAAACCTAAGCAGTACATGATGGTCCCCAGGAAGAGTGGCCCTGTTCCAGGCAGCACATTGCCATATGGCCAAGAAAGGAATCATCACACTTAGGGCTGGTTATACAAACAGGGTTCACCCATGAGCCAGTCTTCAACTGGCTTTAGAAAGGATAATCAGAAATCCAAGTTGGAGGACAAACATGAATGAGTTACCAAGGTGATACATAGGTGTGATCTGAGAACTAGACGGGCCTGAATGTAAAAGACCTCAGGTGGAATTCTTGGGAAACTCCACACTTTTCTTGTGGGTGGTATGCTAGAATAATGCACAAATGGATACAAGGAGATGTTGTACAACAGTGAAACTTGCTGGTACCATCAACTGGGTTAGAATCAGACTTGCTACCAGATTGGAAGAGTACATATGATGTCCAGAAGTTCAAGCGAGCAGGAGTGTATGATATTCAAGGAATCGTTGCATAGCACTAAGACAAACACACTCTCTCTCCAGGTCCATCATCAGCTTAGGTAATAGTGTAGGGTATGGCTTGACTCTGCTGGTGAGAATCTTCTTCAAATGCAGTATTTGTGGATGCTAAGCTGAGCTCATTATGCACAATTACTCACCCAGATATATTGATCAAAAGCTAGAATTCAATTTATTTAACAATAAATAGAAATTGTCAAGTAATGAGAAATGTGGGGGTCCTCCTTTCCAATGCATATTGTAAAAATAGTCAATGCCAGTTAGAATGAAAAGTTTACTTTCCTAATAAAAATCCTACTGAGTTCTAAATAAAGGTCTTCACGATTATCTCCCTAGTCTGGAATCCTGATCGACTGTGGCTTGCATCTACCCAGAATTAATATAAGGATGCAGTGATCAATACAAAAGTCGATATCCAAGGAAATGGTATACATGAAAAATCTGTTCCTGTGAAGGAAAAAATTTATAATTTCAATAATATATTTGTATGATAAAACAGAATGACTTATCTAACATGAGACTTTGGCTATTTGCCCAAATATCAATTTAATTATTTCAATTTGGGCTTTATTTAATGTAGAATTATTTGTTAATATTTGAAAACTGTAACTATATAATTTTTGCTACCCTCCTGAGTTTTATATTATTAATGTACTTGATGTACAGTTTAAACTTAGTTGAGATAGAAAATTTATGAAAAAGTAAAATTCTTAAAGAACTGGGTGACATATAGTTAAATTAATTTCACAAACTGAATTGGCATAATTGAAAAGCAAAAGTATATCCTATTTTTATTATTTTATTTTAGTACAGGGTCTCACTACAAAGCTCAGACTCAGAGTGTTATTCCTGTTTGCAGCCTCCCCAGCACTGGGATTATAGACTTGTGCCACCACAGCTGGTCTGGGTGGCCTGCTCAGTGCTCCCAAGGGTGGTGCCAGTGTGGTGTGCAGTTCCAGTACTGCAGATCCAACCCCAGTCCCTGTGCTTGCCTAAGCAGGCACTGAGTCTGCTGAGCTATCTCGCTGGCCCACAAAAGTATATCTTAAAGGACCTTTTTGTTAGTTAATTTGCTATTCACATTTCATAGCTGAACAGGCCATTTGCAAATGTGTAGCTACTAAATGCTAGTTATCAAATACTGATTTTACAACTATGACCACAATAGTGTCAGCTTATGAAATCTAAGTAATGAATGTAGCAAGCATGAGGAAAGAAACCTGGAAAAAAACTTCCCTTCAAACAAATCCTCACCACTTTTCATATTAGTAGATCTAAGAACTTATCTTCAACAAGTTTCCATGAGGATAGAATGGCTTAGTCTTGGGTACAGTTTCAAAGTCACTACAGAGCTGTTTTTGACCAATTTATAGCAAATGCACAATAGTCAGTACTAAAGCTAAATTTGAACAAAGAGAATGGTTTTTTTTGTTTGTTTTTGTTTTTGTTTTTTGTTTGTATAACAGTGAGTTTGGGTCTTTGCCCTGAAAACTCCTAATCCTGTCTGTCAAGTTTAGCTTTGTCCTTTTAAAGGAGCCCAGCACCCTGGCCATGCGGAGCAGGGAGAAGTATTCCTCTTGCAGTACTTCTGCATAGTCTTTTGATAAGGTGACACTCATCCAAAAAGCCTGTGCTACAGATGCACACAACACACCCAAGCTCACAGGGCTCCACCCCATGGCGAGGAGACCAGGATGATTTCTGTCCCTACTCTGCCCAGAACCCAGTGTTTCCAAGGTTGGCAGTGCGAGTAAGATGCCTCCTGAAAGTGAAATGAGCAGGTAGGGCACTCTCAGGCTGTAAGAAATGCTTTAGTCTGCCACACTGGTGAACTCCCGAGCTACCTGAGAGCCAGGGGCCTATGGAGTCCCCTCTCTAAGAGCTTATGTTTGGGTTCCATTCAAGGGGTTACACACAAGCCAGAGGGGAAGTGTTAGGTTCCTTCTGTGGATTCCTCAATTAATTTCAAAGCAAATTAGAGCTCCATGTTAACACTCTTGTATCTCAGGGGCTTAATTTGTCTTGGAATTGGGTTAAAGTCCTAGGTAGTCTCCAAATCATGAATTGATAGCTGCATGTATTTAGACTGAGATCATTTTAGGTTTTCACACGTTTCTTTCTGCATCTCTCTGCCTGCACCTGGGAACCCGGCGGCTGCTTGGCGAGGGGCTGCTTGAACTTCCTCCTAGAATCTAAATCAATTAATTCTGCATGACAGGAATCGAGGAACATACTGAGGAAGGCAACAACTGAGATGACAAAGAATGAGAACTCAGTTACTATCTATTCTCAAGAGACTGGGATTGGAATCTGGAGGCATGTTTGGAGCTTACGGGATAACGGAGGTCAGCACACGTCATTTAACACCCTTATACCTCGGTTTCTCAGGTTGAAGAATATAATCAGTGTTACTCTCTCTAAATGGGTTGTTAGCAATATATAAGGAAGTATTCTTGGAAACTTCTAGCTGCTATGAAAACAATCATTTTTTCTGAATAGATGTTTGAAATACGCTACTCTATTCCATATTCTTAGCAGTTGGTGATAGGCAAATCAAGTTTTTAAAAAATATTTTTATGTCTCACCAGAATAGCCATTTAAATTCTTCACATCAAATTAAAACCTTTAGTAAAATGCGTAAGAATATGTCCCACTACACACGTAAGAATATGCAAACAGTCATGCATTATCAGGACACATAAAACCATCAATTAGAACTTTAAGAGTCCTCCAAGCTTTGGCAGATTACCAAATATTCTCCAAACACTGGAAAAATTCTATAATACAAGATGACTGAAGCCACTTTTATTGCAGATGAAATTGTATTGTATAATATCAGCCTACAACGCTAAGAATCTAAGTGAATCATGCATTGAAAGTATGAAAAGGATTTCAGGAAATTGCTTTCAATTTTAATACCCAGCTGTTTTTGTTTAGCATCTATTCAAACTCATGTCATTTATATGCAATAACAATTAAAATCTAGACAATTTAAACAAACAATTAAATGTCTAATTTTGTGAGCCACATAAGCTCTTCAACTGATAAAGTAAGAATATTTTGGATTTCAGAATTACTTCACTTTGAGCATCATGAAAATCTATCAGGTTTTTCTGAACAAATTATACATCACATGTAACCTTCCAAGTCCCAACTTTTGATTGAGTAAGGTTAAATATGTACCAGGTAAATAAGCATTTATTTTGGATAAAATAAAGGTATAAATTCTGCTAATGACTAAGTTTTTCTATTTTTAGCCCTTTTAATGATGTTAATGATTCCATCAGTTATTATTTTGCTTATTGTTTTAGCATTGATTGATGACATATACTTTAAACCTTGAAGTGCTAGCAAATACCTCATTGTTAAAAATCCCTTCAGATAATCTTTCTGTGTTTCTCTTTGCCAATCAACCAACTGTACTCTTAAGTGGGTTTCCTTTACTTGACAAGCAGAACACAGTGTAATGAAATGACAAGAATTTGCCATTCAGAAGAGCATCAACAGGAAACATCAGTGCAAATTCCTCTGTAGAACAAGTCCTTGGCCACAATTCAGGTTAGTGTTTCTCTAAGGTCGTTCCCTATGTCCAGCTGAAAATTTTAACGACTTCACCTCTGGACTTGTAAAAAAAAAAACAACAAAAAAACCTTATAGTCACCAACACCATTGTTTAATTATGTTTTCATCAAAGAGGAGAACATAGGCACCTGTTAATATTATCTCCCTGGGGTCTAATGACCTTGATGGTTCTTTCAAGCATCTACAGCCTTATAATCTATTTTTTGACAATATCCTTTTTGTCGGAATTAGTACACTGGGTATTTGGGCAATGCCAGCTTGCAGAGAGCTGGTGGCAGATGGAATGAAATCTGCCTGGTATGCCGTCCCCTCCACATGAGCAGAGAGCCATCCATTTCCTCCATTAAGGAGCTGTCACTCAGCCCACCCAGCTGGAAGACCATTTTTGATAGCCAAGCTGGCTGGTGGCAGACAATTCAGATACAAAGTGCACTTTAAAAAGAAGCTAAAACATCATTTGTAGGAAAATTGAAAATGCATGGTTTCCACCACGGCCAATTTTGTAATGACTGTAATATTTTAAGTGATTATTTTTGCCACTTCAGATTGCTCCTTAGAGAGGAGAGGTTTTTTAATTAATCTAGGCAATGCAAACAGATGAGATCTGAAGAGCAGAGGAAAAAGAAATAAGATGAATAAAATTAATTAAAATGGCATTGTTGGCAGAGCCATAAATTAGCCACTGTCCAGCCGGAAATAAAATACATTGAAACAGGAACTTCTGGATGAAGAGGAAATGTGCCCACACCAGTGGGGGAGGGGGCTGGAGGCTGGCTGACTGTGGCCTGCCCAGAACATGCTTCTTAAGCCCTTTGCTGAGTTACAGCTGTCATCATGTAAAAATGTACATTACCTACACCCCAGCTCAGTGGTTTTGTGAAGCACCGAAGTTTACTTAATATTAAAATACAAATAGGAAAAGAATGATTTCTCTCATGGGGAAACATGAATTTTTATTATTTTCCACATATTCAATTTCTAGGCAACTTAGTGCCAGTTTAAAAACTGAATACTTGGCTCTGCACACAGCCCAGGTGCAGGCGAGCTGACATGCGCCTTCTCTGGTCCACATAATAGACTGAACCATGGTGACTGGATTTCAGGGAGCTTCGAGAGTGTTTTCTTTCTCATTATTTTCTGGATTTATTAAGCATTCACATTTGGACCACTTCGTATTAAGATCTATAAAGATTCAATTTATGATACATTTTGTGACAAGTGCATAATTACTTGGCAATAGTTATGACAACCCTAAAATGGCAACAGTGATAGATTTAGAATAATGAGAGAAAACTATAACAAAGTAAGATTCCATAGGGCACTTGTTAATCTTGCCTTTGGGGATCAACTTGACTTTTAGAGTCTGAGGATTTTAGGCTCACCTCCTCAAAGTAAGGTCAAAGTTGTCACACACATGTGGGACCCCAGGCTGCAATATAACTCAGAACAAAAAGGCTAGATTTTAAAGGAAAGCAGACTTAGTTTTAAAACTCAAGGCCATTCGGTATCTCTGAGCCTCTGTTTTTTCATCTGTGAAATGGGGCTAATCATAAGGATTAAATGAGGGCCTGTAGGGAACATGGCTAGCCCCATGATTAGTGAATCAAATTAACATCTTTAAATGTTAATGTCCATTTTCTCCCCCTTGTCACTTATTGATTTATGAAACCTTACCTCAATGAATGTCCCTCTGCTAATCACTGTGCTGGGTGCTGGGCCAGGTGCAAAGATGGTGGAAATGTCGCTATATCTTAAGTGTTCACGTAGCACAAAATAAATTTCAGTTGTTGAGTACTGGGTTGACTTAGTGATTAAATGTGTCAGCTTCAGACAAAAGCAGAAGATAACAAAACAAAAACAAAAGCACGTCCAAGCACTGAGGCTGTGAAGATTTCTTCAGTTACTCTGGGTAGGATTTATCAAAATCAGCTCCTTCTGAATTGTTGCGACTCTGGTCATGGTGACCTGGCTTATTTCCATGTTTCACTAATGCCATTCCACATTAATTACTGTACAAATAGGCCTCATTGAGGGAAATTGTGAAAAGCACACTATTACATTTAACCCTTTATCCCTGAAGTATTCTTATTAGCTTAACAAATTCTATTCTGGCTCATTCTACAATATTGCGCATCCACCTCTGGGGGGAAATATGACAATAAGAGCAGTACAATCTGGAGTGGAGAATATCCAAGCAAAGGGAATTTGGGTAGACAGCATGCAATTAACCAAGCTGGAATCTGGCCAGAAAATCATAGTTAACATCCCGATTCTTAATGGAAAAAGACATGGGAACATGGATTAGCCACAAGTCTTACTGAGCTCAGGTTTATCCTCATTAGAAAGCCGGTAGAGTGATCTGTAAAGCATGTTTTTAAAAAGCATATTATTTCGTTCTATTTACCTTTTATAGGCAAAGAAAACAGTCATAAAGTGAGTTACTGAAACCTTTTTTCTGGAGTGCTCAATGGAGTATTTTATGGAAGGGGCATTAGAGTAGGGTATTAGAGTAGGCTGGTACTGCTCTGTAGGAGTTTATACTCTCCAAAAGTAGGGTGACAATGCCTCTAGTAAGTCTTTTCTCTTACCATTTATTTTGGTTTTTTTTCCCCACCCAACCTCAATTTGAGTTGTGACTTTAAACTTTTCAAACAAGTTAACAAAGCTTTCCACGCCTGCCCCATTTGGACAGGATGATCTTTCCCTTTTATTGATGATTCAGCACTTTGTGACAATTCTATCAGGAAGGTGATGGCAGGAGCTGAGAATGTGAGTTTCAGTTCTTGTTCAGGACTGGGGACTCACCTCCTGTCCACTAGGATGTCAAATTGGGCAAACGCACAATGTACAAAAGCAGTAAGAAAACTAATAGAGTCTCCTGTTCTGACCAAGGCTTCTCCTTCATAGATTGTTGACTTACCTAATGTTTGTTATCCTTGCCAGGGCCTTTTGGTGTTTGTTAAACTAGGAAAATTGTCACCATAGGATATTTATCAGCATTAAATGTGGTGAAGGGGAAGCAAAGAAACAGAATCACAGTAAGACAACAGAGGCTGAGACATGACCCTTTCGAATTTGCAGATTTTTACAAATGATGTGGAGTAACTGAGGTACTGGGAAGACCTCAGTTACTCCACATCATTTGTAAAAATCTGCAAATTTAAAGTAATTACTTGTAAGGAAGTTTCTTATAAATACATGTGATGAGGCTTTAAAAGTCACAGGCTATTGGAAAGGCCAAACCTTCCTACCAGAAGCTATGACATTTAGTGTTGATTTACCTCTCAATTCTGCTTGACATAAATGTGTGGAAGGAGTAATCTGGAATTCTGTTCCGGCCACACAATAAACTAGGGTGATAAATAGAAAAAAGATTAGCCAGTGCAGGCACAGCAATCAGGGTGGGAAGATATCTTAAAAATAAAAATACGTGGAGCAGCACCTGTCTCACAGTAATCCGCATTTAATCTGGAGGCCAGGTTCAGGGTGGACAGAAGCCGGTGATTTATGCCTTGGCGAGATGAGGGTTAGCCGGAAAGCTAAGCAGACAGAAATGCCTACTAATGGAAAGCGAGCCAAGTGCTTTCCGTCTCTCTTACACAAGCATACATGTGCAATTGCACACATGCACACAAACATAGAGAGCCACGGGTGGTTCACATGCTCAAAGTGAACATTCTGGCTACAGCTGGGAGTGAACAAGCAAGGCGGAGCAGTTGCCTGACCGATACTCACCTGCACGGGATCTGGATCCATCCAGAGACTCTGCTGTGCAAGGTGTGTTAAAGGATGGGGAGATGAAAATGCGGGTGCCCCGCTCGAGGACCTCCCCGGTGGTCGTCCCTGGCTCTCCTTGGAGCACACCCCGCCCTTTGCAGTGCTTCTGTCTACTGAAGCCACAGACACCAGGAAGCTGCACTGCTCTGGACTGACCTTCCCAGCTACGTATAGATCATGCTTTTCTCTGAACTTGAAACAAAGAATATTCCCAGGTTGCAGGATTCGTGTCTGAGGAGCTGGGCGGGGATTACTTATGGTGGACCAGCTGGGCAGGTTTTAGTGTGACTGCCAAGGTCAAATGCTGGGCACCCAGGGCCTTGCAGACACCCTATGCTCATCTACAGTGCTCATCAACGGACGCATGCCTTCCCTCATAGCTCTGTCTCCCACAAAGCAGTCAGGACGCGCTATCAACAGCGCTGCCGCTATCGTGATCATCCGTGCTATATTAGTCAGAATCACAGTGACTGCTGCTGTTATTTTCATTGACTAATATCCAATATCTATGCCATCTCCACTGCACTGCATCGTTCCCGGATATGAGAATCCTATCCAGGATGAAATGCTAAACCTTGACACTGTTTTACATGAGGAAAGTGGGAAAATTCCATTCGTATACTTTAATTCTTTGATGGTAAAACCAAGACAATTTTCAAAGCTGGTGCTTCAGAAAGTGCCTTGAGGCAAATCATTCCCTGGCTTTGGGTGGGTTGAATGTGGCACGAACACTCAAGGCCACTGGACAGACTTGTTACCAGGTGACAAAAGCCACGATAGCAAGAGCTATTCTAGCGACTGCTGCTGCTGATCTGATACAGGCGTTCCTTTTTTTTTTTTTTTTTTTTTTTAAACGATAGGAACTACTGACACCATTTCTTGATCCTTCTAGAAATCAGGTAAAAAAGTTATCAAAAAGATGTGGTATTTCATAAGAGACGGCAGAGTAGTTGTAACCAATAATCAAGAAAGAGGCTTGTACTGACTGTGCCATAGGCTCCTCGCTTTGCTGAGGGCAGCCACCAGGCCCTCCAGAGATCGCTAGGGAGTGCGGTGCTCTGGGAGAGCCTGCACTCACAGCACTCTGTGTTCTGACATTGACAGTTGGTGGTGAACACAGCACTGCTGAGGGGTTCGGGGGCAGTAGAAGTGACGGTGGTAAGTAGAAGACACGAGAAAGTGGTGCCTCTTTCATTCATCTGGGAAAGTTCTCCGTAAAATTCCTGGGAGGTGAGGCAGGCAGGGTCACGGATGTGCAGGAGAATGGAGGACACACAGACAGCTACTCGGGAAGAACACACTGATGCTCTAACCTTCTAGAGTCCTCCTTCGCTTTCCAACCCCACATCAAAGAGCCCAATGGATCTAAGGTCACGGTGGACATTAAAGCTGGATTCCTGTGTATGTACTTCAGAGTTCTCACTGATGCGTCAGAAGAGGGCAATGGCCTTTTGGTCATCCAGGGTGGAGTTAAGCCAGTGACCTCTAATTGCAGTTCCCAGATCAGGTAACTCTTTAAACTAATGACTCTACTGGGTCCCTGAACATTGTGCCCCACTGCAGATCAACAAGGACAGGGATAGATGAAAAGGTTTAAATGCCCCCAGAGAAACTGAAGGAAATATCTAAAGAAGGCAAGAGAAATATACATAGTGAATGATAATGATTCCTCTTTATCCTTCCAATTTGACCTCACACTCTCAAATATTGCAAGATCAACAGCTGGATACTTTACTCCTCTATTCTGTATTAGCACTTAAAAGACATTTGTAGTTAATAATGAAAGCTACTATTCTATATGAATGGCACTGAAACTTAATTCCTATGAAATCATGGCTTATTTTGTACCAGGGGCAATAGTAGTGTCAGATGTAGTCAATTAATAGATTTGATTTTAATATTACTTTAATGGCACAGAAAAAGGACAAAATTTGTGAAGTTCATACCTTCCCTACCCTACTAGAGGATATCTGGGAAATCAATGTAACTGGATCGCTTTTTCTAATGTATCAGCCTTCTTAGAAGCAGTTATCAGGCAAAGAAGGCAGCATGAAGTAGCTTTTAGAATGAATATAGAAGGCCAATAGCAAAAGAATGGCGTCATTTCTGCATCCAGTTGCCATCCCACAAGCCCTGCTTATTCAGTCTGCAGGTGTGCTACAGAAGGGGAGGGAGACATTCACCAAATAAAAGTCCCGCAGACAGTGACATCTGAACTGGATCCCTAAGGATGAAGGGGACTTAACAGGCAAAGAAAAAGGAAATGTGGAAAACCACCTCCCGACAGCCAGAGCGTGAAGTCATGGGCAGCACTGATGATGCTGGAGCAAGATAGGGAAGAGGATGGGAGGGAAGAGTTAGGCTGGGGCGAGGCGGAGAGGACTTGGCATTGTGCACTGGGGAGTTCGGTTTGTATCCTGAAGATGGGGTCTTGAGTATGGAAGAATTGTGACATAATTTGCATTAGGGAATGAGGGGGGCTAGGACTTTTTCAGGAGCATCCCTTTGACCAATTCTTGGCTCTGCCATCTTTGCTAAGTGTTTAAGTATGGTTAATGTATTGAGTTTTTCTTCATAATCCTATAACCCTTACTGTACTGTACCTCTTAAGGAGGTTACTGCAAATGCCTCTTGAGTCCATAGGGAAGTACTTTTTATTTATTTTAATGAATTTAGGACAGGGTGTACAGGGTCTACAGGGTCTCACTACACAGATCGGACTCATAGTGATTCTCCTGTTTTCAGCCTCCCAAGTGCTGGGATTACAGGTGTGCGCCACCATGCCCAATCTCAATCTCAGTCTCTGTATGCCCTCGGGGGACGGAGCTGGCACGACGTGCTGGGGATTGAACCCTGGCCACTGCACTCTGCCTAAACAGGTGCTTTATTCTGCTGAGCTATCTGGATGGCCCAGGAAGTACTTTAAAACTTGTATTTCCTTATGTTGTCTTTAGGTCAGCAGTCAATACTTGAGATAGACCAGTGAGTAGAATTTTTAAAAAATAAAATCAGCTTTTACAACGTAGAAAAGAAGGCACTGACTAGAACTTGGGCTGAGCTGCTAAATCCTTATATATATTGATAGTTATCTGGAGGAAGAAGCATACAGCACTCATGGAGAACAGTGATATAAGACCAATAAGTATAAGAAAACAATACTTGAACCATATACATAGTCCTGGGGGGAAATAAACAAATAATTTGACAGGTGGATGTTGGGAAGAAACATGGAATAGTCAGGAAGCACGGGAATTTACACTCACTACCTTGAAGTCGGACTCCGGGATCGAAATCTTGGTCCTGCCACTGCTGAGTGGTGTGCTTAGATCCAGTTATTCAACACTTCCATGCGCCAGTTTCCACATCTGATAACAGGGGCTGATGCAGCACCTTCTCTATGGGTTTATAGAGCTCAAGGTACACATATGCATGTGCACATGTTTGTCTGCATATCCCACATGCGTGCATATCACAGTAAATGACTAAGTATCAAGAAAAATGGGAGTTATTACTTAGCCGTGTAGCTCTATCTGTGCTGGGAATTTTTCCTTGAATGACTTTATTTTGTAACATGCCCATTTGTTAGTAGACTTGATCTTTGATTTAGTTAAGATGGGAATAATTTGGAAACATTTAATGAACATAGAGAAGATAAAGTGTAGATTGAACAAACATGCAAAGTCCTCACAATCCAAAGTTCAAAGTAAATTAATGCTTGAAACATGGCTTGTAACCTACGGGAAAAATTGAGAAATGTTTTCTAATTGGTTTTATTCAGTTTTCTTCTCAGACGACACCAAACAAAAGAATTGTATTTGACAAATAATTAAATAGATTTTAAACAAATGATTTTTTTATATATAGATTTCTAGATCACTTGGTAAAAGTCATTTTTTCATACTGAGATAAATGACCTAATCCAAAATGATGGTCATGCAAACAAATGAAAAGCACAAATTTTTTTTTTTTTTTTTTTTTTTTTGTATTTTTTAGGAAAGGGTCTACAGGGTGTTCAAGGTCTCACTACTAGATTGGACTCATAGTGATCCGCCTGTTTACAGCCTCCCAAGAGCTGCGATTATAGGTACACACCACCACACCTGGTCTCAATTGCCATCTCACCAAGCTCTGGGGGCAGGGCCGGCACAGTAGGCCCTGGGGATGGATTCCCCAGCCCTGTGCCTTCTTGCAAGTGCTTTAACCACAAATTCTTACTGCACTTATTTGAAAATTTAAGGAGAAATGCCAGGGAAAATTTCTACCTGACTCAAAGACAATGACATAAATCATTATCATATTTTTTTTAAAAAAATTAGATTTAGGATCCTTGGAAATTCTCAGCTGTGTGACTGGGAAGTTCACAAGTAGGATGAAGGACCTAGCCACATAGTTCAGCAGTAGCAGGACCAAGATTTCGATCCAGGAGTCCAACTTCAACGTAGTGAGTGTAAATTCCCATGCTTCCTGACTATCCCATGTGTCTTCCCAACATCTACCTGTTAAGTTATTTGTTTATTTCCCCTGTATATGGTTCAAGTATTGTTTTGTTATACTTCTTGATCTTATACCGCTTTTCAGAGAATGCAAAAGTGTACTCTGCCCAAAGCTGTAATTTAATTAAAATTACTACTGAAGCAAAACCACACTTCACGCATTTTTATCGTGGGCGATACCAAAGTACATGCATTAAGAAACTGAACAGTTAATTAGATTAATATAATAGCTTGTAAAATGAGGCAGAAAAAGTACATTTATGCAGCAAAGGGCACCAAGACCAAATGATGAATAACCATCATGGGAAAAGGGTTTATGCACCTGCTTGTGAGTGCTGAACGACAAGGGTAGAAATCCTTGCTGATTATCGAGTGGCAGGGGGACAGCACATGGGCTCTTCTGACACAAGCGCTTTCCTGTACCCGGGCAAAAGGAACAGATCTTTTTACAGTAGTCACGGGTTTAGGCTCTTAGTCAGAATGACTTTTTTCATAAGGTCAGCTGTGTTCCTAAACTGAGCAAAGAAGATGCCTGCTTCTAATATCTCAGCTGGTGTAAGTTCGTGAAGCTGAAGTAAAATAACCAGGGCTGCACTGCCTCAGGAAGAAGTCATTTTGTCAGGAGAGTTCCTATGCTGACAGTTTACAAAGTAATTTGCAGTCCTTCTTCTATGATTCAAATAAATTATTAAAAAGAGGTCGGTATTTTAAATGTTCATACTCGACTTGCTGCTCTTCCTCTGATCTCACTCTAAGCTGGCAAAGGATTATTTATTATTAATTCCCCTAGTAAACCACATTTTAAAAAATCATCCAAGTTGTATTTGCATTTTTCCCATATGCTGGAACCTTGACAGGGTCCACTTGAGGGTCTATTCATTGCCTCTTCCTTTCCACACTTCAGGGCAGACTTTCTCTGAGTTTCTGCCCTATGATTCTAATCCTCCCCAAATACTTTCTCCTCCTTTGTACTCAAGACTTTCAGGTCTATAATTCCAAAAGGAAAAGGATGGACTTCCTGTGAGTCTGCTGCTCCTCCTCTGTCCTGTTTCAGTGAACAACAACCTTGGCCGTCAGTGGCCCAAACCTTGTCTTTGGCTTCTGTCATTCCCTTATCTTCTCAACCAACCCCAAGCCTTCTCTATTCCTTTCCTTAAAATCTTTAAAATAGACCTACATCCCCTCGTCCTTTCCCCCTCCACTAGAATATTGTCATCAGCCTCCTATTTGGCTTCTTAGAACATGCTCTTTCCCCGTGGTCCCTTCCTATCGCCTTCAGCCAAGGTCCAGCCTCTACAGCAGCTAGCAAGAGTTTTCAGGCCTTGTAGGTAACCATACCTCTAGAATTATTTATCACAAGTCTCAGCCTAAGATATACTGGACAACTGATTGGAACTTGGCTCACAGCTTTGCTTTGTGCTCTCACCTTCCAGGCTATCTGAGTTTGTGCTACTGCAGTAGCATAAATACATCAAGTTGCTCAAATGACAGACTTTGCTTCTTACAGTTCTAGAGGCCAGGAAGTCCAAGAGCAAGGTGCTGGAAGATTTGGTGCCTACCAAGAGCCTACTACCTCGATAGAAGGAGGGCTACAGAGTGCCTCAGGTGTCTTTTATGAGAACATTAATCCCATTCATGAGTGTTCTGGCCTCCTGATACAATGACCTCCCATGAGTTCTAACTCCCAATACTATCATCTTTAGTTAGGAATTCAACATGTTAATTTTGAGGGGACACAAACACGTAATTTATAATAACCTTTATGTATAAGACTTCCAATTCCAGAAACACTATCCTTTTACTTGGTCACCTCTGATTCTGCTGCTGTCTCTGAGGGTGGCCCAGTCTCCTGGATAAACTTCCTTGCATGCCAATTCTGGACTTATTGTGTGTGTACTTTCTCAGCAAATCCTAACATGAGCTGCTTTGAGTCTGTGCGATAATATACCTAACTGCCTCCCCTGAGCTGACAGCCATTCAAAGGCAAGAAGTTAATTTGTCTTTTTGGGATTATGCTCGCTGAGTTCATCCCAGTATGTGACACCAAAAGTTCTTGTGAGACAAATGAATGAATAGATGATTTTGTAATAGTGACAGTCTATCTTTGAGATGTACAGCAAGAGAAATACAATTTTATTCTTTAAATGGTGTTTTTGGTAAAATAGTTACATTTGAATATTTGGTTTATTGAGTTTTAGGTTTCAAAAGAAGAAGGGAAGCCAAAGAGCTCAAACCTTAACCGTTGCTCCAGGGAAGAAGAGCCAGTTGCCTGTGTCCATCGGGTCAAGATTGTCTTCCAAAACAACTTGTCTGTGGGCGGCATTGATGACCAGGATGTTATCCAGGGCCCAGCAGGCTTCATACACTTCACCAACTTGGAGATTCCCCTGCTTCCACTGGAACTGGATGTGGTCCCCTTTGGCATCCTCAGGCAGGTAGAGGATATGGATGATTGTGCTGATGTTGGATGGGGCTCTGGAACACATGGTTGTGTAGGGAATTCAACATCTACCTTTTCATTTTAGGACAGGGTCTTGTTAAATTGCTACGGTGCCCAGACTGGGTTTGAATGCACAATCTTCCTGCTTCAACATCCCAGAGTGTCGGGATTATAGGAATAGACTGCCACATCTGGCTGGATTTTGCTCAAGATTGTAGTTTCATTATCTCAGAAACATTATATTTGCTCCAGATTAAATACAATCCCATAGCTGTTGATTTTTTTTTTTTTTTTTTTTTTTGTACCCGGGGATCAAACTCAGGACCTTGCACTTGCCAGATAGGTGCTTATGCCTCTGAGCTATCTCCCTGGCCCTGAATATTTTGATATTTGATGATTATTACAATTTTCACATTGCATGATGACAGTTTAAATATTAAAGGTCACTAAGAGCTTTGTATTTAAAACAAGGCTGGCACTAAGTGCATTCAAGCAAGCCAGTAAAGGGAAATTTCAGAGTAGGAGGGATTCACTGCCATGCTTATGTAAAAAATTCAAATTATAGCAATAGTTTTTGCACATGGTACATATTCAATTTAAAAGAGTTTACTTAGCTTGATAATAAGAAAATGTACAAAATTATTATCTTAATGTTGCTTCTTATTTTGAAATTATGAACCTGTTAGAGGGAATTTAATGTCATATATTTAACAATCAATCTTTATGTAATAATTATTTTATTACCAGTAACAAGAAATTTTCATATATGTAACCTATATGAAATGAGATTTCCCATGAGAATTTAATATACTTATTTATAATTCTTTACAAATTCATGCAGATCAGTTGTAAAATGTGACGCAATTTAACATGATTTTTATATTGCATCTGTTAGAATCTAGGTCCTTCTGCTATATAATAAAATATTTTTATTAAACATTTTATTCTACCAAAGTAGAAATGTGCTGTAGTAAAAATGATCGCTGTAGCCAAGATTAAAAATGATACTAAAATGCAAACTAGTAGTACCCTGGGCTTGCTATAAATCAGTTTTGGAAGGACTAGAGAAAAGTCATATTTCTCTTTCACCAGTGAAACACACACACACACACACACACACACACATATCTATCTGAAGAATTGTCATCTAAGGTTACAGATGGTATACCTTACCTTTGGGGGTAATCAGTTCCCTTGTCTTTTAAAATGTTTCATGATGACTATCTCTTTAGGCTTAAAAAGAATCTAAACTGATAATGAGAATAAATTTTGGTTTTAAACATGATTGGAAATATTTTCACTCTGACCACCAATGGTGAGGGAAATTGGCGCTAATGAGTATGATGATGGCTTGCTTGGTACATGGCCTAAAACTGGAAGTATTATTTAGTTAAAAAAAAAAAAAGGAGCAAGCTGAATGTCATCTTTATACATTGTAATTAAGTGTGCAGCTTCCTTATTAATCATAAAACCATATAGCTGTTTTTCAGCAAGAAATGTGTACTATATTTTATTTAAAGTATGTTATATCACACACTGCAAGTAAAAATGTAGAGATATAGGTAAAATTCCCAATATTTATTCTGTATCACTTAAAGCTGTTCACATAATCAAGGATTGAACAAGAATGTATTTTTATACCTAAGTAGAAATTAGAAAGAGGTGCAAAATATTCTGTTATAAAATTGGCAACGTACGGCTGGATAGGTAACTCTCCTGTAAGACATTTGCCTATCACGTGCAAGAATTTGGGTTCGATCCCCAGTACTGAGGGGAAAAAACTGGCACAGCATGCTCAAACTTGGTTTGTGTTATGTAGCTATAAGTTATATTTTATCCTGCCTCAGGGGAGGCAGCTTATTAAAATTTTTGAGTTAAAATCTCCAGAGTTAGAGTTGTCTTTCTCAGTTTTGGTTATAATTTAGATGTGAAGTTTCAATGTTTTTTATCCTACCAGAAATCTATACAAATTCATTTAGCAATGGAGACTTTGAACCTAATATTTATCCTATTTCCCTAAACAAATCACAGTTCCTTCAATCAAAAAATAAACTGAGGGAACAACTTGTGGAAAAAGCAAGACTGTCAGAAAAATAATGGGCACTATCTTAATTAAGTGATGCTATTCTAAGAGCTAACTCAGTCCTAACCATCATTTTATAAAAGCTCAAGACTCCTTTAAATATCTTACACCTGAAACGAAACTCTCTCTTTGAATTTTATTTTGATTTAAAACTCTGTAGAAGCAGCCAACTAATTTGAGCTTTGATAATTTCATCAAACCTTTTCAACATGTATGAATTATATATTTTTAATGTATCTTACCTAATTTTCTTACCAATTTTTTAAAATTAACCTTTGACAATAAATTACACCAGCATTATGTTACTAGGATTTAAGAATAGGCCTGAGGAGAAAGTAGAAGGGAAATAGAAGAGTTAGAGATGAGAGGCAAAAGGCCCAGCAGCACCCAACCCCACCTCAGCACATTCTGGAAAAGACTTCTGGAGCCATCTGGCACACACCCGGGGCAGAGGAGCCGGGTGTGAATCTGACACCTACAGCAGTGCCTGAGGGCACTATCTTGCAGAGGATGCTATTGCAAAAGTTAAGATTCCCATGGTACCCTTCCCCAAAATAATCTGGCATAAGGACTATGGATAGTAGGAAGTTCAAAATGGAAAATAACATGGATGGATAATATCTTATTAAAGTAGGATGTCAGAATAGGAATACTTACGTAATTCAATATAACTGACCATCAGATTTCTTTATACTATGAAGAAAAGATTAGTGGTACAATAAAGGCAGTGTAAAAATAGGTGAATGAAAAGCATTTATATCATAATTTATAAAAATACTTCAAATGACAACAAACCTGATCTTCCCAAGCTGAATCCAGTCACCGGTATTATTTTTGGCATATGACACGATGATGCTGGGGTCTGAATAACTGAAGCGACACGAACCTGACCCTGTAAATAGCAATAACAATCCATTTAAAAGTTAATAAAAGAGTGCTTACATGTTATTCTTCTTGACAAATATTTTCAATACTTTCCTGAATATTTAGATATCCATCCCCATTCTTCTAACTGTACTGAACTTTCCTGTGACATTCTCATAAATATTTTTTTGATAATTTCAGGAACCAGAAAGAAGGTTAAAAAACATAAATAGCAGATTTCTTTACAGATACTGCACATGACCTATTAATTTAGATTCATAAAACAGTGCTACGCCGAGAAATATAGAAATATTAATTATTAATAATGCCATCAATGTTCCTGTAAGTTACTAATAACTAACAGTGATTACATTAAAGGGCAAATAAATCATTAAACTAGGGAACAAAATCACCCTGCGCGTTCTGCATTGTATATTAACTAAGTGCTGCAGCAGTGCTGGAGAGACTAAAAGGTTGTAAAGAAAACTCCAGTACTAAATGAGTGAAAGCGATCAGAAGCAATTGGTGGCGTTCTACTGTAGCCTGTTGTTAGAGATACTGTCTCCACGTTTCGTGCTTCTCGCTATTCTAGTACTTTCAATATCAGATGCATGAACACCAAAGACATTTCAAAAACTGATTGCCGGTTGGTTTTTACATGTTCAGTGTATTCATAGAAAAAGAATGTGACCACAGTTTCAGAGCTGCTAGAAAACACTAAACAGCCATGTAACATTTGCCAGAAGTTGTCTGCAATGAATCCGGCAGAATTTTTTACATTACAATAAAAACAAATGAACCAAAAGAAATAGAGCAATTTGTGCTTAACTTTCACCCATCTGCTGGAGGAGCCTGGCTCTCAGCAAGCGGCATCTGCTGGCAGTTTCGTTTGCAGTGCTCAGGGCTTTCAAGCTTTCACCAGACTCATTCATTTTATTTCAGTAGTGTTTAGTACAAAACCAGCCAGTCTGCTGCCGCCGAAGCTGGCCATGTGCTCAAAGGCTAAACAGCACTTTTCCCAGATTTATTCTCACAGCTTAAGCATAGGTGAAAAAACCCGAAAGCTACGGGTATTCTCAGGAAAACTGCGCAGCAGCCTCGTCCCACGCGGAAGCCTCCCTTCCGCCATTGCAGCCACGGCCGAATTCTACTTGACATGAGCCGCTGCTTAAAATAAATATCAAACCGTGTGGCAGGAAGCAAACCTGGGCAGGATCCGTGGGGCAAGCTTCAACACAAACAAGAATGAAATCTGGCAGAAAATGCACTATTTCAAAGGAAAGTTCTAATTAGCTTGGAGGTTTATATGCTATTTGTGTTTCCTTTATTTATGTTTTTTTGCACTCAGCATTTAAAAGAAAATGTGAAAAGTGATTCCTTGACAAAGGACAGAACAATGACCAAGATGTTCTTTATAGAATGCAGTTTCTTGCAAGTAGTTTATCAATTGAGAAGAAAGAAAGCATATATATATATATA
>NW_004524684.1:398295-403272 GCF_000260255.1 Octodon degus | reverse complement strand
TGCTCCTGGGGTGGGACTGGTCCCGCCAGCGCAGGGTAGCAGGAAGCTCTCCACACACTCACCGGACCTGGACTAGGACTGGGTCTCGAACAACTATGTCTTATACTTCTATTGTTTAGACAACATTGTGGAGGATAACAATAGCCACCTTTAACATTTCTTGTTCATTATTAGCTTACAGTTGGTCCTCTGGTTTAGGACATATACACACTGAAATATAAACAGAAACTACACCTATTCTTATTCTCATGGTAAAGCAGATGTCTTCCTAATATCCAGAAACTATCTTGTAATAAACACCCACTTTTGCATTCATGATGTCCCGAAGTTGTGCTACTGAAATTACATCCATAAATTTGGGCTGTTTTAATAATGTGCTTAGTATTACCAAGTTAGATATTGGAACACTGGGTTATTTTTACAATTGCTCACCATGTTGTGGTAAAATCCCAAGTCCAAGTTTATTTTTGGTAGGCTAGCAATGCAATGCCTCTGTTTAAGAGAAATGCAATGTGAATACCAACGCCTCCCTTTCTTCATCCACAAATCTTCAGAGTTTGCACTTGCAGATCTTGCCGACCATCCACATTATGGTGTTCTGGTTTCCTCTGGTACAGTGAACTCATTCCTCCTGTCGGACTGAAGCTTTGTCCCCTTCAGCTAACACCTCCCCTCACCCCACCTCGCTTACGCACTCAGGTGCACAGCGCACCTGCTCTTCGTGTTTCTTTTGTTTTTAAGCTCTGCTACATTCTCACAGGGCCAGATCACCTTAGGACAGGTTTGTGGGAATTCTATCCCACCCAGGCTCTGGACGTAGGCTGCAATGGCCTAGTTATTGACAAAGAAAAGCCCAAAGCCTGGGACCACCTGTAAACTCCCTCTTGTCAACATCTCAGCTCTCTCTAGTTTCACCACAGGTGAAGACCACCGTAATATGGTGCCAAGAAGAAGGACCATGTTTACTTGGGCAGCAGCTGCTGTGTACAGCCCCTGCCTGTTCCTCTACCTTTGCCCGTCACATGATCCTGTGCACACCCTTCCTGCATAGTCACTAAATCTCTACAATTCCTTTATTTCCCCATCTCCTCCTTAGAGCATCTCTCACTCAGAGTGTAACTGGATTCTGGGACAAACACACGAAACCTAACCTTCTAAAGATTTTATTAGCTGATCTTAATTACTTTTCTCTTGTTGCTGAGAGACACCCAAAGTTAAAAGGGGAAAGGTTTATTTAGCTCATAGTTTGTGGAGATTTCAGTTCATAATTGATTGGTTCCAAGGCAGGGTGGCTTGGCAGAAAACAATTCATGGTGCTCACGAGGCAGCAAAAGCAACAAGGACAAGAGACAAGACTCCTTCTGTCCCTTGTATTGTATGCAGGCTAATTTGGATTATTTGAGTGCCAGTCCAATCAGTGGACTCATTCAACAATCATCCATCCTTAATCCCAGCGCTTATTCTACTGAGCCATCTCCCCGGCCCCCTGAATGAGATATTTAAAAAATGATTATATTCCAACATTAGATAATTATGTTAAAATATTGAATTGATATATTGCAATCAAGATTAAGTTATTGGGACCTGGGAGATGGCTCAGTGGAATAAGCACTTCCCTGGCAAGCGCAAGGGCCTGAGTTCAATCCCCGTTCCGTAAAAAAAAAAAAATTAAGTGACTAGGCAAAACCACATTTGCATGCTAATTAACAAATTCTATTAATGGTTTACAAATCTATTTCTAAAGTAGCTACTTTATCATAAAGAAATACTTAACATTTATACATATGAAACAATACCCCATACTTGTTTTGAAAGTAAGGAATGAAAAGAATGACAGAGACTATTTCAGCATAATTGTTTCCTTTTACAGTGAGAGATTTGTCACTGTAAATCTTAACAAGATTTATTCTAAACTTGGTCTGATCTATGAAGAGCCTAAAATTATAGCTTCCTTAGCCTAAAATTACAACTGAAATCGACTTCTTAACCCTGGTCCTCTTTGAACAGTACTATCCTTACGATAATGTAGAAATAATAGACCATTAGCTTCCTACTTTTGTTGTAGGAAGTTAGCCCAAGATGACCCATCGCTCAATGAATCACCCGACTAGGAGAAGTGTCTCTTAGCGGCAGGGCTGTGTGGGAATCTAAGAGGCACTGTAGCTGCTTGCCTGTCATTCCGTCTCACTTCTCTTGCTTTGGCTATCATCTGGGAAAGCATACCCCAGAACAGCCCTTTCCACTTAAGGAGGAAAGCATCTCTTCATACTGGCATTGCCCCAAGGCTCTGTGGCCACCAGACACTGGCAGATGGCTCTTGTGGCAGCTTTTCCTTCAGCCGGGCTCTCTTACACAGCTCACGCCTCCCCCTGCTCAGTGAGTGCGCTCTGGGGGCCGGGTCGAGGCCACTTTTCATAAAATGCTAGCCCCGTCACTCGATGACCTCGATTCATTCTCTTCACAGCTCTTATTGCTTCCTGATGCATTCACTTGCTTGATGATTGCAGCCTCCTACCAGAACGTCAGCTTCGCCAGAACAAAGATTTAGTTTCGAAAAGCTTGTTCTAAGTGCCCTGAATCATGCTCACACAGAACAGACCAGTGAGTACCGGGGGATGAAGTAAACCTTGCCGAGACCTGCTGTAGCCTAGGAAGAGTCTTAGAAATCCCCCAGGAGCATCATCGCCACTCCCATTCCCCCTGGCACAGTTGCAGTCCCTCCTTTCCGCAGGGCATGTGGCAGGGAGCCTCTGCCCATGAACATGGAGACTGAGGCTGTGCTAGGAAGACCTGCAGTTGTACCTATCTAGCTGGCCCTGAGGACCGCTGAGGTCATCACTGATACCCGGCTTGCTCATCCTCTCTGTAACATCTTTCTCAGATGACAAAATAAGCTGCCACTGCAAATTAGCCACATTTGGTTAAATAAAGACACAACAATGGCTTGCATGTTTCTTCAGGGCTGCTGTAAGTAAGACAGACACGCAGGGATCACTGCATTTCATTCGCTCATTCTTGTCACCCAGTTCTGGGAGTTGGGGCATTTAGGAGCACTTTTATCTTACAAATGAATCACTAGGCTGCACCCCTTACCCAGCATAACACGGGCAGTTCAACTGGCAGAGCCCCTTCACCTAGTGCTCTTTCCTTTCCCCATTTATGCCAGAGGCAAAAGTCATTGTCAATATAGATGAGTAATGAAATCTTACACTGAAGAATATTCCAGATAGAAAAAATAAAATCCGTGGCTTCATACATACAATGAATAAGAAATATTATTTTATACTAATGATTACCTTATTAGGACTCAGAACACCAAATGCAACAGTGTATGGAAATCTCCATGGTTCCTACAGATTACTGAGACAGGCAAAGCCAGAGAACGTTAAATAAAGAGCAGATGTTAGGATGTGTTGTGGTCCACTGTATCTAGATGGCCCCTCAGAGCCCCATACGCTCCCAGGAGAGGCTTCTGGGAGGTGGCCAGGCCATGGGGATGTGATGCTCACTAAAGGATGAGCACAGTGATGAGTTTACAGTTGAGTGTGATCTGGGAGGGGAAGCGTGGTCTTGGGGTGGTGGTCGCTGAGGTGTGGCCTGGACGGGTCTCTTGCTCTTCTTCCTTGATCCCTCTCTGCTTCCTGCTGCCCCGCCCTGAGCTGCTTCTCTTTTGTCAGGTCCCTCTGCCATGCCATGGCTTTCAGCCCACAGATGAGAAACTCTACAAACTATGAGCCAAAGTAAGCCTTTCCTCCTTCAAATTGCGTCAGGTAATCTGTCTCAGCAATGAAAAGCACTAAGATAGTACGTAACTAGAATCTGAAAGAGAGTATGAACAAAGGAAGTAAAAATAAGTTCATGAGTAGAATTAACACATGCATCTATGCAAGATTTCGAAATGCGATGCTCAACTCTGACATGTTTAGTGAGGAGAGAAGAGGACTTAACACAAAGGCCCTTGCTTGCAGGGGCACGTGTCAAGCCCTGAGAAGAGCTCTAGCGATGTGCTCACATGGCCACGCTTTACAGTAATTGCCCGCTTCCGATACCACACATTCTGCCTCCTGTCACCACTGTGGAAGTGGCTGCTGCTGCTTTGGGAATTCAGGCAAGGAAAGTTAAGCTGGAGCACTGTTCACTTTGGTGTGACGTGGTTCTGCAGCGACTTTTGCTTTACAGCAGGGCTATTCTCAGAAGGGAGCGAGCTACCAGGAGCTCCCACTTCCCGCTGTGCCGAAGCCCTCTGCATAATGGCTCAACGACAGTGAAGACACACTGGTGGATGGTGACGTCAGTTCAGGGTAGTTAAGTTTAGTCACTGCACTGGGAAAGCTAACGTGCTCTGAAATCTATGCAAGAGAGGGATTTTTCAAATCTGATAATGATCTCAAAAAATCTAAGGGTCATCAACAAGGAATTGGGACAGTGAAGTGTTAAATGTAAAAAAATGAACTGATCACCTAGGTGGAGGCAGCATTATTTTTTTATTCTACTGAAAAAAATCACTGAATTGTTGATATATGAAGAAATAGTTTAAGAGTATGTAGGTAAAAGAAGATATGGGCAAAAGTATAACAGGACAGTTTAGGCAGCTAACAAAAATGCTTACTTCTTGATTTTTGTGGTTTGTGGTATTGTCAGCTTCTAAAAATGTGTAACATGCAGTGACTTTTTTTTTGTTTTGTTTTTTGTATTTAGGACAGGGTCTACCGGGTGTATAGGGTCTCATTACTAGATCAGACTCATAGTGATCCTCCTGTTTACAGCCTCCCAAGTGCTGGGATTATAGGCGTGTGCCACCATGCCCAATGTCAATCACCATCTCAGTGCACTCTGGGGGCAGGACTGACATGACAGGATCAGGGATTGAACTCCTGGCCCCTGCGTCTGCCTAAGCAGGTGCTTTAATTCACTGAGCTATTTGGCCAGCCCCTTTAAAAAAATATTTATTTATTTATTTATTTATTTATTTATATT
>NW_004524684.1:396710-398195 GCF_000260255.1 Octodon degus | reverse complement strand
GGTTCTCTACAGCCTGGTTTTTCTCCTATGGTTTCCTTATGCTATCATCTCAATGCAATGAGATTATATTTATTATGTACCTGTAAACAAAAAGGCACTCGGTAGGTAACTCATTATTTTTAGCCACCTGGTCCTTAAGTTCTCTCGTCAAAATTGTTATTATTTTTCTATCCGTCTTCCCCTTGACATTATCTAGGGACCCTCACTCGCTCTGTCCTCATCTGCAACTGGGATTAGTTGGTCTCTCTTGCAGCTAGCTCATCTGCCTTCACCAGTACAGATGCCAGAGCCCTTTCTACAAGCCAAGTGGCTCCTGTTTCTCCTTGTGTATAATCCTTCGGTAATTTCCCATGCCTTTGGGATAAAGCTATGTAATAGGATAAGGTACATGGTTCCCAGTGGTCCAAGGTGCACTTGATGAACAGAACCATCTCAGGGCTATCTGCAGGGAGTCCTACATGAAAAAATGACCATAGAAGTGCAGGGACTCCAACATGGAAGACCATGACTAGAGCCCAGGGCTCAAGTGGCTGGCCAGAGGAGAGGCAGTGTCCCTGCCAAGGAGCTGGATGGGAGGCTGCCAGCTGGAAGAGGCACCCCAGGAGAAGTCCTCAGCTCTGGACATCAGCCCCACTCAGAGGCCACTGGCAAAGTCCCATTCCACATGGCACGAGTCCAGAGGATACACAACTCACCGCTCTGGCCCAGAGTGCAGCTATGTAACTGGGTGAGATTTTCCTTCACACAGACCTTCCAGATTGCAGCCCCACACACTGTCACACAGATTTCAGCCAGCAAGTATGATTTGCCCTTGCCCAGATTGAATGTGGTGGCTTGACTCTGGAGGTGAGGCGGACACAGGAGAGAGTGACACATTGTGCATCTCTCTCTTGAGTGGCCCAGGAATGGGAGCTAGGGCCACTTCCACCTCCCTGTACCAGGATTGTGCACAGGGCTGTTGCATCCCACAAGGTACCTTGTGTGGAGTGACATCACAAGCAGGTGCCACCTGTGATGGGCACCTGTTCATCTACCCCTTACATCAGATCTGTGTAATTGCTAAGTTCAGAAAGGTACTTTCAGGCAACAAGCGGACAATGCGATGAAGGGTTCCTGAAATGGAATGTTCATAAATAAAATTGGAGAACTTCTAGAATTTCCAAAAGACCTTCCAAAGTCTAAGGAATGTCACTGCATGCAGCGCTGAGCACAGATCCTGTCCCTGCCTAGCAGTCTAGGGGAGGACAGCGGTGTGGTGTGCAAGGCTTGTTTGTTGTTCCTCCCATCTGGCTTTGGTGGCCAATTCTTGACTTTAAATGAAAAATTAAATTGATACATGATAAAGATAAAGATAAACATAAAGAATTGAACAACTATGTCTTTTTTTTTCTTCAAAGTTTTATTGATAAACAGCAATGAGACAGTTTCAAATCAAATCGGAAGTACAGTTTCAACAAATAATACACTGCATATATTCTTCTTAGT
>NW_004524684.1:388048-396610 GCF_000260255.1 Octodon degus | reverse complement strand
ATATTTAGTACAGGGTCTACAGGGTCTCATTACACAGATCAGACTTGTAGTGATTCTCCTATTTTTAGCCTTCCAAGTGCTGGGACTATGGGTGTACGCCACCACGCCCAGTCTCAATAGTCATCTCAGCAGGCCCTGGGGGTGGTGCCAGCACGGCACACTGGGGATGGAAGCCTGGACCCTGCGTCTGCCTAAGCAGGTGCTTTAATCCACTGAGCTATCTGGCCACCCTTGTAATGACTTCCTTTATTTAAATAAATATTCACATTTATACCTAATAATTCAGTGTGTGACTTTGTACTTTATTTCTTAGAAAGCCCTAACTACCACTCAAAAAATTTAAAGCTTTGCATGTACACTTGCCAACCCTGAACCCAGCCCTGGACAGGGCACTTAAGCCACAAGTCTCAGGGTTCAGGAATCCACATGCCAAACTTCACTCTCTACTTTTCTTAATTAACATGAGACAACCACGTGTTAAATGCATCTTATCAAAAATACAATAATGAAAAGAGAATGAGAATGTACATAATAAACAGAAAGATTTAATGTATGTATATTTTCAAAACATATTGTACACAGTCAGTACAGCTATGTACTTTCCTCTGTCAGTATAAAATATATAAATATTTCTTGAAGAATGAAAACAGAAAGAATGCATGATTTTTGAAATTTTTTCCCTCTATTACTTAAGGTAGACTTGGCTCAACTAAAATAGGCTTATAAGGAAATGAATCTCTTTACCACTAGGCTAGGATTGATGAAATGACTTTTAAGTGGCTATTTAAACAAGAAACATGCCATTCACTCTTAGGCCACCTTGGAGATGAATCTGAATAATGCTAGCTCAGTGGACTAGGCACCTGCTTAGGCAAGTGCAGGGACTGGCATCCGAGCCCTGCCATGCTGGCCATGCCCACACAGTGCTGAACCAGCTGCCGAGTCTGGGCATGTTGGCGCAGGCCTGTAATCCCAGCACTGGGGAGGCTGAAAACAGGGGAATCATTATGAGTCCAAGCTGCATAGTAAGAACTGTACTAAATACATAAATTTAAAAAAAATACACAAGCACATGAACAAGCAGTGATTATGTGCTAACCAATGAAGCCCACTTTAAGCAATCAAAAACCTGGTCATTGTGTAGTAGCTTGTTTAACAAAACACACATGTATGGAGGAGATTGCATATACCTCCCAGAGTTAGGGAGCATTTTCTAAAATACACAAACTCTTTCTTCTCATCCATCTTTGGTAGTTGACATAAAAATAAACAATGTAAAGAATGGCTTGATTTGTTATAAAATCAAGGAAATTAATATATAAATATTAGTTACTTCTAATGAAAATTTAAGAGTTCCTTTTTTGGAATAATAGCCATAGAGATCAGCAATCTCTTGAGGAATTCCAGGATTCAGATGATGTACTTAATGTATAGATTTCCAAAAGGTAACATGGTGCTGTATCATTCAGCTTTCGAGGCACTGGGGCAGATTGGTGGCATTCACAGTTTAAGGAAGGAGAAGTTCGATTTGCCTCCTGGTTTCAGGGGATGAAGTTCATGGTCAGCTGACTCTAAGACAGAAACAGCAATGCAGAAGGGTGGAGCCAACACCCTGTGCATGAAGGCTGGGAAGTAGAGCAGGGGAGGTGCTCCAGAGAGGCGGGGCCAGGGAGCAGACAGAGACCCCCAGACACACCCAGACAGTGTCTTGCTAATCTCCTAGATGGCTCCAAAGCCAATCATGTTCACAGTGTTTAAGTTTTGCCATCACCGGTACGTTGGCCCTGCACTTCTGCCACATCCCCAGCAAAGTCTAGGGCAATAAGCTCTAATCAAATACATTAGGAGTTCTGCAGTGAAATTCATGAGGATTCATACAGGTTGTAGAAATAAAGATTATAAGTCATTTCAAGTCAGGTCTTGCTGCCAAATGAATTCAGGTCACGTTAGGCTTTGTCACTACATAAATTGGAAAAAAAAAAAGCTGGCTTGTGGTTGTTCTGAGTGCTTCTTCTTGCAATATGGAATTACAGATTAGGGATTGTGAGCCTGTATTTCCAATAGCCTCCTCTATTACTTTTTATTTTTATAGTAGAAGGATAAATCAATTGATATTTAGTCTCTCAAGACCTGGGTAAGTTTTCAAATTTGGTTATGCCCTTTCACACTAATCCCAGGACTTTCCAAAGTAAATCAGGACAGAACACAATAGAAGGAGCTATGGTCCTCTTGGGGACTGGCAGTGGTTGCTGGGAGCAGCCTCTCTCCTCAGTGTCCTACCTTAAAAACAATCTGCCTTTCCAAGTGTAGCACAGGGCCACAGAAGGAGGAGGAAACTGATCTCATGGAGCTGATAAATGGGGAAGAGCACCGCCAGAAATCATGCCTCTAGGAAGCAGAGTAGGGCCCATAAATCCTACAGGCTCAAGGAGTGTCCGGACAGAGCCCTGCAGAGGCTTCATGTAACACGAGTGCTGCCAGTGCCATTATTCAAAGCACAGACCTAGGAGACTAGCCGGGCTCTAGGAGCTGCACGGAAACAACAGCGTTTGATAGAGAAGCGTCATAAAGCGGTACAACGAATGCAGTGTGGCTGCTTTCAATTCCTGGCTACAGCTGAAACACATCTTAGCAGAATCTGTGCACTCTTTCATCTGTCAAGATAGATAAATGGAGGATAGGCCCACTAACTTGAGCTTGTACTGAGTGGAAAGAGATGAGTAGGGACGTTTGGGGGAAGCTGCACAAAAGCTAGATACTGTTATCCCAGGAGATTTTATGCATTACTCTACACTAGGGTAGTCAAGGAAGAGGCTAGCTTCCTTCTACAATCAGGTAGGAAAGTTGTGGTGAACGACGATATTGGTATAATGAGAAGTTCTAGCAATTATCTTTCTTTACACTAGGAATGGATTTTTTTAGGCCAGAACTATTAAGTAGGGAGAAATACTCTTAATGCATTCCAAAAGTTCAAGGAATACAGTAGCATAAAATATTTTTTGATACTGTCTGATTCTTCTTTAAAAGAACTCTGACCTCCATCAAGAACCTTATTATTTAGGTGATCAGTATTTGATAGTTGTGTACATATCTGTTTAAGTACTTCATTGAGGGCCACTGGAATGCTTATTGCTATTGCTGTAACCATGCAGAACAATGATTATCTTACCCTTAGATTTTTATTTGATTCTTCACTGAGTTAGTCAGAGCAATCCTAAGAGTTTATTTCATTCGGCCTGTGGTATCAAATTAATCTACTGTAGGTACAACAACACATATCTTGGTAATATGACAAATGTAAAAGTACTAATTTATGAATGGCTCCTAAACTGGCTCCTAGATTTAAATGCACAAAGCTGTAATTTCCAGGACAGCTGGTTTAATATGTCTTTTAATTTTGATACTTGTTTTATTTCTATCATACTACCCCAAACCTACACCATATAAACTTTATCTATACATATGTTTCTTATTATGACACATCTACACAAATCTCCTCTAATTTGTAAATTGTATGAAAATGTAATTAAGCTTGCTCTCCATCAGTGATTTCTTTTCTTTTCTTTTTTTCTTTTCTTTTCTTTTCTTTTCTTTTTTTCTTTTCTTTTCTTTCTTTTTTTTTTTTTTTTTTTTTTTTGGCAGAACCAGGGATTGAACTCAGGCCCTTGCACTTGCCGGGGAAGTGCTTATTCCACTGAGCCATCTCCCCGGTCCCACAACAGTGGTTTCTTGCTGATACTGTTTAAAGCAAATTGTTTTTTTTTTTTATTAACTTTATTGAGAAACAAATAGAAAAGAGACAGTTTCAAAACTGATCAGTAGGACAGTTTTAGTAATTAATACATTGCATATTGTTGTCTTTGTAGTGGTTATTCATAGTACAAGATGCAGACATGATATCTTGTCCAAATACTATTAGTACAAATCTTTCTTCTCACTGAATTAAGAGAAAGTAGCTGTATATCTTTCCTAACTGTTTTGTATATATAGATACAAAATGGTCCTTCATTTGTATCCCCTTTTTTATGTTTAGTTTTGTCAGAGATGGGTATTCCATTAAATGGGTATTCCATTTAAATATAGTAGGTGCATGAATTCAGCAAAATAATCCAATATAGTCCTGTAGTCCAGAACAGTAGTGGGTTATCTGTAGGACTGGCAATGTCAGAAGCTGTTGACTTGAGCCTTTTATAGCTCAGCATATTAATATGGCTTTACTTTTTATACCTTGTTTTTATACTTTTCTGCTGGATGGTTAAGACCAAAATAAAGCAAGACCTATATAACAAGAAATGTAACTTTTGTATCTGACAAGGTCAGTCAAATACCCTCAAGATTTGCCCTGAAACCCTGAACCGCAGTTTGTAGATCCTTTGTCAGTGTCAGCCATGTGGATGAGTCATGGCCATTGCTTGACCAATTTGCTTTCTGTGAAAGTCTGAGAGAATGTTTTCTCTCCATGTGACTCTCCTTAGACACACTCTACTTCATCGATCACTTTCCTCTGTGGCCCCATAATCTCCTTGGTCAGTAAATCTGGGACACAACTGAGTTATATGATGTTAAAGGAAATGGTTTTCATTCCTTATATTATGGCATTATATCCATCAATTATCTAGAGTACTTGTGATGAATTCAAAGCAAGAGAAAATAATCTACCTGAAAGAGGGGAACATTGTCCTAGACAGATTATTTTACTAAGTCTCAGATCATGCATGAGGAACTGCATAAGGAAGGCTGTTAGTGGCTAATACACTCCCTGCTCCTGCCTACCACCAGTGACGGGCTGCACACACCCTACCACCCAGGGCCACTCCTGGCTCATGAAACCCGCTTGGCCTGCCTGTCCTGTGATGTACACAGAGACTGCAGCTCAGATCTTGTTCAAACCCCAGGGCCTTGCACAAAGGGGCAGCATTTGATTCATGGTAAACTGCCAGATGGGAAGACATGGCTACTGATAATGCATTGTGGCAGCACCGGCTAGAAGCGTCCTGGGGCCTCTCAGTCCCAAATGACACGGATGGGAATTGTGACTGAAAGGAGCCTACAGATATTACTTTAATTAAGAGTTGTTCCATTCTGCATGAGAGGAAATCCTCAAATTACTCTTGGATCTGCCAAGGGCAAATGAATTCAAGTTTAGTGAAAGATGACTGTTGAAATAATTCTTCATTGTCATCGTCATCATCGTCATCATTATTGGTAAAAATAGATAATTGAGAGAAAAAATGCATCTAAAATCTTTTGTCAGACTGAATTTTCAATTAAACAGTTAAGTATAGAAGTCTAAAGTTTATGCCTGTGTCTGTTTTGTCCATTAAACATACTCCTGGTGAAATTTAGCATGTTTGTAACTGAGAAAACAGTTTGCAAGACAGTGTTATAAGCGGAACTATTATATAAGAAAGACAACTTTTTGTTTTAAGCATCTACTAAAAACTGATATTAAGGATTAAAGGGTCAAATAAAACAATAATAAAATCAATAAAAAGTCCTCAAAAATACCGCTATATCCTGGCACTAGCAATATGCTTTCTTTACACTTGAAAGATTGCTCATAGAATGTGGAAATAGCCAAGTTTTACAAGCAATTGTTTTCTACCTTCTGTTTTATATTTGTTTATTTTTAAGGTGAGGCTACTACAGAGCAATAATTTCTGTTCTGACTTTCATGAGTGTTCGAACAGGCTGTTAGATTTGCAAACCCTTCTTTCTGCTCATCTTTGACAGTATATGATTTATTGCACTTAATATTTCTGTCCTTTGGTTACTTCCTTGGCTGAGATTCCCAAACCTCATCAGGGGACTTGCTTCGGTAACAGCAGATGGACAGTGACCACGGGGTCCAAGATGAACAGCTGTCCTGCCCCTCCGCGGGACTTTCTCCTTTCCAGTTCTATCCATCCTCCCTCACTTCCAAAGCACTTGTAGTGCATCATTGTAACAGCCGCTCTTAACACAAGAGGCGGGAATCGCTTCTCTCCCTGTTCATGGACTGCATGTCACCTTCTAACCATTCTGGTGACCGTGCTTTGCTAGTTTCTTCCTAAACCCACAGCAGAGAATTCTGCCAGGACTCACATTGGGGGAAACACATGGATGAGAAAGGCAAAGTGCTTCATGCCCTGCCAGGTGTCCTGCTAGGCCCCCAGGCTACCCCCTGCCCACATAACCTACGCCTGAGTGCTCAGCCGGCCCACTTTCCAGGAGGACTAATCCCCACCCTGGAGGGCAGCGTAAGTCCCTCCCCTCCTCCACTCCCAGCACCATCATCTTGGTGGTGTCTGGCTCTATCCTTGGTTCTTAGAATGGGCCCTGCTGCTCTCCTGTCCCGAATCTTCCCCGGATGCTGACCCCGGGCAGGTGCCATGCTTGCTCTGGTTGGTCCCCCACCCCAGGATGGAGCCCTGCCATGGGCCTCCATGTTCCCTGCACTTCCCAATGAGCTGCGCCTTTACACTCCCCTACACTCTGCATCCATTAATGACTGATGTTTATTCCTTCTTTAGCTTTTTCTCAACCTTTGCCAGCCCTCCCTCCACGCATACATGTATTTGATAATGAACTTATAGTCATACATTATTTTAACTGATACATAATAGCTTTACCTCTTTCTGTGGGATAATGTATCTTGATACATTTATGTCATCATAGTAAATGTATATATTTATACCCTAATATGATAATAATTTATATATGAAATCCTGATAATAAATTTCTTGAAGGCTGGGGCACTGCTAGAGCTTTTGCCTCCCCCACAGTGAACCCATGCATCTCTTATATATGATAAACTGCCTAACTACCCTCTCTCTGATGGAAGAATCCTTGTTTAAGCATCTTTGACTATTCATTAGTGACCGAGAGCTTCTGGTTCCCACTAAGCTCTAATGCTGCCCATGCATTTCGTGGAGTAAGTTTTCTTGCCGCTGAAGTCAGGTGGGTGCAGCACTAAGCACCAGCGTGGAGCATGAACTCCCTTTCCTAACCCACACTTAGCTCATATTTATCTAGTTGTAATTGTGAACAAAATTCTGCTCTATATACAAAGAGGGATACACACACATTGCTTAGTCCTCAAGAGTGTCTAAGCCATACAGGAGGAAAGCAGAAGTGAATACATCCAAGAAGAGGGAAACAGTCTTCATGAAATAAATTCAGAGCCAGTGAAGGTTCAGAGGCGCTGGGCTGGGGCAAGGGGAGGGCTCTCTCGGTGGTCTACATCACTGATCTGTTTCTTCTCATTCTGCATCTCACCACTGTATCCCTCCCACTGCAAGAGCTCCTGATAAATAACAGCAGAACATATTTAGGATTGAAATATTGGAATTTAGGGATTTTTTTTTTTTTTTTTGTACTTAGGACAGGGTCTACAGGGTGGACAAGGGTCTCACTGTGTGGATCAGACTCATAGACTCGTGGCGATCCTCCTGTTTACAGCCTCCCAAGTGCTGGGATTGTAGGCATGCGCCACCACACCCAGTCTCAATAGCCATCTCAGCACGCCCCAGGGTTGGGGCCAGCATGGCAGGCCAGAGGATCAAACTCCCCGCCCCAGTGTCTGCTTAAGCAGGCACTTAAATCTGCTGAGCTTTTTGTCCAGCCCAGTTTTTAGTTTTTAAGTTTCATCAGGTGATTGGGTGAATTGAATATTTCACAAGAGGGCTAATACCTGCTTTTTAAATTGTGTGTTTCAATTCATGTAAAGACCATCTTCTATTAGTTATAAGTTCTAATAATTTAAAAACACAATAAAATATTACTAATATCTTATTCTTAGTAAATTTTGTAACCATTTAGAATAAAAGTGGACTCTATATGTATATGTACATAATACATATGATATCCTGAATCATAAGCAGTTTTAATCTGTCTTTATCAAATTTAGATAACAAACAAGCATTTCCTACTTAAGTATTTCTTTGTATGTTAAGAGTTTTGAAATCAGAAAATCAAGTCTTAAATTTCATCTTCATGCAGTTTATATCCAAGAATCTTACATTCAAATAAAACACATATTTAACCCCATAAGGCCTAAGCACTAAAATTAACTTTGCCATGAAATTTTTGAATGTTCTGTTGTTGATTTATATTTATTTTTAGCTTGGCCCATCAGAGATTTTGTTAGTCTGATAGAGATTTCCATGTTTCGGAAGAAGGTTGACTATTTTATAATAAGTTCCCCCAGGTTTTACTGGGGAAAGTGGCTCTGGAAAAAAATACGACCTAATTTGAAATCTATTTCAGTGAATTCCATAATAAGCAGTGATCCACACTGAAGTACAGACGCCCCACTTCCACCTCTCTGAGCTACCTGTTCTAAAGGTGGGGGAGGAGGAGAGAGAGATTCTCTACCGAATCATGCTCCGTGTAATTACCATGTTTATGAATTAGGCCCATGGAAAAAACAGTGCTTCTCTTCTGCGGCATGAAATATAATCTTTCTTGCCAGTGACATTTTATTTCTTTTTCTATTTAAAAAATAATGCTAGGTTGCTTTTTGTTTACATAGCAATCTTGCAACCCAGTCAAGACCACTTCTAGGGCCGGCCAGATAGCTCA
>NW_004524684.1:384795-386699 GCF_000260255.1 Octodon degus | reverse complement strand
TTTTTTTTTTCTGGTCCTGGGGATTGAACTCAGGACCCTGCACTTGCCAGGTAAGCGCTTATTCTACTGAGATGTCTTCCCGGCCCTGATAACGTTCTAGTTTTTTGCTTTCAAAATGTACTCATACAAAGGGAATACTTCTCATTTGTCTCAGAGATCCTGTGGTGCATAAAATATAGAAAGAGAACAAGGCCTAAGAACACATTCATATCTTCACGTGTAAATGTAAAGCATTTACACTCTAAAGGCTGCCCTCCATCCTGAGGTTATAGAAAGAAAAAAAAAATGTACAAAAAAATACACAGAAGCAGTCACCTTCCATTCCCCACACAAGCAGCACACATTCTCATGACATGTACAAGTGAAACCAAAGATGACATTAATTCTATAAAGTCTGAGCAGTTTTCAGTCAGTTTAGCAATTCCATATCGATGAACACACTGGTATATATTTCTGTCTTCACTAAAAGCATAGCTTACTGGCAATCCTGGGCTTTTTCCAGCCTCATCTTTCCCCTGTTGATGGCCTTCAGATCACCTCACCAAGTCTGTTCTGGTGCAAGATTCCCCATCACACCAATACAGCATGCGATTCCGTATCATTATGGTGCCACTGTAATGCTCCCTTGTCTCTCTGGGAAGAAATATTTAGGACCATCTATCTGCTTCACTGTGACTTCCTGAGTCAGGAAGGGGCTCAGAATGCCACCGTGGACAGATTTGCCTCCCCAAGCCACGTGATGTGTTCTTCATGGTGTCTGATTTCAAATGTTTTATCTTCGATCCTCATTTGGTAAATGAATTCTACTAAACCAAAGGTGGAAGTGGACATGATTGAACAAGCGTATGACTTCTTGTAGTGTGACTCAGTATAGGCTTAAATCAAAGGAGTGGTAAGTCCACTTTTAAACCTAACATGCCAATACTTTTTCTTAAGAATTACATTTTTTATATTTCCTTATTTTCCAGGAGGACCTGTTGTAGGGCTCCATCAAATAGGTTAAATAAGTAAAAAAACATTGAAATTAGTTATAATAAATGAATTAAAACTCCGTACTGAGTAAGTTAACATCCCAGCTGACACGGGGTAGGTCTTCAGACAGTCCCGGTTTTATCTAACATCACCCACACTGATGCCAGCCCAGCTCTTCTGGTCTAGGTGGCCATTCCTATTCTACTCCAGGATCTTGCTAGTGTGCATGCCACCTGCATGTCTGGAAAACCTCTTTCTGTCCTTTTCAACGGTGCAGGCTGCTGGCATGCTGGGGCATTTCTCACTAAGCGAACTGCACTCCACTGCAGAAGCTAACGTGGCCCCCAGAGCCACCCTCTTCATAGCACCTGCCATCGAGAGGTCAGGCTTGGCATGCAGCCAGGCTTACGACACTGCTCCGCACTGTGCAAATATTGTTTTCTCACTTTTTGGTTTTATCATGGTAAAAGTTAGCTCGAGACAACACTGAATGAGCAGCCAGTAAACTTCAGTTGCTGATAGACATCAAGCAACACAGCATTCCCGCGGAGCCAGAGCCCTGCCTGGGAAAACATTTTGGAGGCTTCTGTGAGATAGCGGTCTGCAAGGGCATCAGCTCAAACGTTTCTTTGGATCCCACAGGAAATCTAAAGGAAATGGGTAAATGCCCCTAAGGCTGCAGCCATAAATTTTACAAGTTGAATCTAATGAATCAAGGGAGGATTGGGGAACATGGATGGCTCAGCTTAGAAATAGAAACAAGATCTTTCACTGGAATGGAAAAATTAAAAGTTCCCCTATGAATGTCTTAGGACATTTTTCAAAATGATTTAGCTATTGATAGCTTGATAAGCTTCAGCTTTCACAGCTGGGTGTCTGGATTTTAACTTAAAAAAATCATCTGATAGGGTAATCTATATGTTTATATATTT
>NW_004524684.1:369917-384095 GCF_000260255.1 Octodon degus | reverse complement strand
CGTATAGGGTCTCCCTATGCAGGTTGGACTCCTAGTGATCCTCCTACTAATCCTTCTGTTTCAGCCTCTCCAGCACTGGGATCATAGATGTGCGACACCACGCCCAGTTTTGGTGGCAGGCATGGAACGCCTGGGCTTCTGGGGCTAGCATGAGGTACAGGGGATTGAATTTGGGTCCTTGAGCTTACCAGGCAGATACTTAGACTGCCAAGCTATCACCCCTACTTCCATAATTTTTAAAAAATAATTCATCCAATAAATTTTTGAACTGAATCTAAAAGAAATGACTACTAAACTCTGGTTGCTGTGTTGATATTTGGTTATTATGGGCTTGGAAAGCTTGGCATGACTGTACCCATTTAAGACACGTCTAGCACTGATGTGTGCGCCCCTGTCTAGCCCGCGTGCTACCCATGCAGACAGGAGGATCCCACTCCCTCAGGTCTCACTGACATCCACACGAATGCATGGCAGTATGCCAAAACAGCTCTGGAACGTTTTCTGCCTGTAGGGCTTCACCTCCAGCATACACCACACAGTGAAGGGCTCGCTACTAACTTGTTTCTCTACCATCCTAACATTTGGCTCCCAAGAACTTTTTAGTTTCAAAAGGTAGTGAGCAAATTTCCCAGTGAAATTTCTAAGCAGTAAGTGATCATGTCTTGGCCCTGCCTGCCCAACTTGTTTGTCAGTGACTCCCTGGGCTGTGGCTGCTCCCTCTCACGTGACAGCTGGAGGGTGGGCGAGCTGGTCTTCCCGGTGCCTGCCTGCTCTTCCAAGGTGCACCCTGCTTCTCGGGAAAGCAGCTCTTCCTGCTGCATTTTAGTGTTTTTTATTCTTCTTTGTTTTCTGGTGCAGGGCCTCACTGAGTAGCCCAGGCCTGTCTCAAAGTCAGAGATCCTCCTACCTCAGCCCTTAAGTTCTGGAATGACAGGCATGTGCCACCACACCCAGCTCAAATACTCACTAATAAAAACAAAAAACAAAAAACTGAAATTAAAAAACAAAAGAAAAAAATAGTTTCTCCTACTAAATATGTTCTGTTTAACTTCCAACGACACATTGACATTTCATTTTTTTATTTTAAAGCTGTTACCCAAAAGGAGGATTTCTAAACGTAGATTTTAGGTGATAAACTTGAGATCGCTCTCTTGCTTCCTGTCACTCCTCATGCCTTCCTTCCCGTCCGTCCATCCATCCATCCATCCATCCATCCATCCATCCATCCATCCATCCAACTGCCCTTCATTCCCTTCTAACTTGTCGATTCCGATACTCTTCTAACAAGATTCAAATCCTGATTAATAATGCCACCTGGCCCGGTGCAGCGCAGCTCTCTAGTTTTAGGGAAAGTCAGGAATTCTTACTACGTCAGATGTTTGGGTCTAATCCTAAAACATCGGCCTGGTAATATTTCTGAGTTTTGAACCTAAAAAGAACTGAACCCTGCATTCTCTAATTAACACCAGCGCCCCCTCTTCTGCCTCCGCTCTGCTGTAACTGATGAGAGCAAGGTAAGGAAACAGAGAATCCACATCAGAGGGGAAGCATATATTTTATTACTCACATGCTAGACTCCTTTCCCTCTCCTATGATAAAAGATAACTTAATTGCTGCTAGACTTTTTTCTTTAAAGTGCAAATACTAATGGAATTGAGAGGCATATACCTTCAAACAGATTCTCTTGTCTTATTTCATTTCTTAAATATAATAGCTGAAACTAATGCTCATTGTCTGACAAAAAAATAAGCAAAAATACGCAGAATCCAGGTAAACTGTTAACCATGGTTCAGCTTATTTTGATCTACTGAAGCATAATGGCCCTAAGTACATTTGCTCATTTTTGTTTTTACTGAAATATTTTTTTGTGACCACAAATGGCCTTCTGACGTGGTTGCAAATTGTGAGTGATACTACCTACGCAAGAAGAAAGTAACCTCAGCAGTCATCAAGCTGGTTCACATGGTAGCTACACTGGCTTAACGGGACGTGGCACTGACAAAACCCCAGCGATACAATTGGAAGAAAATTCCTATCAGACACAAGCAGCGCCTGAGGGCTTCTGACTGTAGAACCCCGCCTGCACTTTGGACTAGAAGACTACTGAGGAAAATGTCCTGTCCTGAGAGTGGAGCTTCAAGGACACAAGAGAGGAGACAATGGAGGCCACAGGACATTGTCCCGGGCCACGGTTGCCAGCCACCAGCAATCCTGGTGCTGTAGAGAGAGATCAGTAAAGCTTGGCCCACGTACAAAGCAGAATCTTTCTTTTCCTGGGACACTCTCTTTAAAAAAATTTGTACATATGTGTATTAAAAATCAAAATGGGATGGGATATACTTCACAACTGCAGAATCAATTAAATATTGCCAGAGTCATTTTTTCATTATCTATGTCAAAATTAAACATGGATTATTTATGTCAAACACAAAGATTTAATTGGTTTCTTTCAGCTACCAGTAATTACTTCTTTTAATACCAGTTATTTGGAACTCAGGAAATTGAACAGATTTCAATCTTAATCTGTGAAAACATAACTAGTTGGGTAATTCTGCTCTAATAGAATAATCCAATGCATTTAAAATTCCTATGTAAATAACTTTTAAGATGTTTTGGATTACTTATAGCACTTTTAAATATGACTATTGGGAAAAATGGAACAGAATATGACATTACACATATTTAATTTCATTTTCAAATGTTTTCAATTATTTATTGCAAAATTACAACTTACTGTCTTCTCTAAATCTGAAAGCATTTGGCACGATAATCCTGATTGTGCACATAAATAAAACAAATATGTCCAAGTTAAGTCAGTGCAATTGTTAAAACACTTACCAATGGAAAATTGGAGGACAGAAGCTGTTGTTGTATTTAGGCCAATGGTAGTCTACAAAGAAAAATATACAAAAATAAGATACAAAGACAGATCCAAAGGGAAGAGACAGGTGCCAGATGTAGCGAAAGCAAGGGTCTATGAGGAGAGGCTGGCCTTAGTCAGGTGCTGTTTCATTTTTGTCAGTATGTCTGGGAAGCTGTAAGGGTCCAACTTAGGCACGGATAGTAAACTTCACAGAGTGCTGTTGAAACTGTTTAGAGCCATCTGTCGGGTAACCTTGGGCAAACCTTTAACAAAGCCCTCTCAATGCACCCTACCTCCTCCCTTTGTCCTAGGACAGGTCTGGGATTCAAGGACAATGTCATTAACAGACTACCAAATAAAAATTGGGAGGTAAGTTAAGAGCAAATGATTACTCTGAAAACAAAATATAAACTACAACAGATAAATGAGGCAGGATTCCTGGGTGGTGGGCGGTGGTGCATATATTCTAAAATCCATTGCAATAACGATTGCATAACTTTGTGAATAAGCTTGAAATTAATGAGTTATAGACCATATAGATTATTTCTCAATGAACTGTGAGGAAGAGAGAAGGAGAAAGCAAGAGAGAAGGAAAGAAGGTGGAAAGAAGGGAGGGAGGCAGGAAGAATTGTTTAAGTATGAACCTAGAAATAGTGTTTCAACATACTGCTGCTATATCATTTCATGAAGTTTGTTCAACCGTTTCTCCCTTCTTCAAGAGAAATGATACATAATCTTGTTCTAAAATTTTATTTATTTATTCTTTGGAGCAGAGAAGCAGCTCAAGTGAGATGAGAGCTCACTCATATTGTCCTTCGGGTCTCCTTTGGCCGGCTCCCAAGCCTTGGCCCTCAAGCCCGGACGCTCTGATCTTGAAAGACAAGAGCTTGTAGCTGGGGCTTCGCTTGGTGGAAGCGGCCGGCTCCCGCACCTTAGCTTCCTAGCTCATGACACCTTTAGCCATTCATAGCCCTGAATGCTGTTACCCCACAGGACAGAACCCACAGCTGCGGGGTGCAGCGCCACCCAACCCATGCGGCAGCGCGTCACCCACCTGGGTAACAAATGAGCAAGTCTTTTGCTCCGCCCGAGCTTAGTGGAGATGTGACCACAGGAAGATCCATAGCACAATGTGGGAAGGTAGAGGGGGTTTTAAAGACATGGCTTTAAAATTCGGTGAAGAAAAGTAAAGATAATAGAGGGGAGGGCGTGAGAGATGTTTTATAAGTAATCCAGGTAATGAGTATTTGCTCCTAAGTGCAGCAAAAATTACAGGTCTCCAAATGACAGAGAAAACGCTCCTTGCGCTGTGCGTGAACTCGCCCACTACGCTGCGTTCTCATTCCTGTTCTCTTTCACCAGAATGAGCCAAGAAAAATGTACAATGAAATTCCATTGAAAGAAGTCTGGCTACTATTTTAAGCTTTAGAGTAAGTTCAACTACGTGGCCTGATGGCGTTCCACTCAGAAAACTTGATCTTAAAATTCAGAGAGACACAACACTCTTAGAAAAATTTTCTTTCAATTTTATATTAATTGAATGTTAGCTGATAACAGAATGCCTCAATTTCCACTTAATTGATCTGCTTTCTGTAAACAAGCCCAGCATCACAAATAGATAAAATGAGCATTTAAAAAGGAACATAAAAACTCACTTAACTTTGCATTCTCTTAGAGCGATAAGGTCAATGGGATACTGTTTACTTTCACTCTATACTCCCAAAATGAGAGAAGTTTGGGGCCACTGCCTAAAGTTCGGGTGCTTCTGCGGGTTCAGTCTGACATGTACAGTGGTGCAGGAGACACAGACTCACAAAATCCCCAGATAGTAGAGGTCCCATCCTTGACTGCCATTAATTTCCATTGACATGAAATGGTTACTTAACCAGATTCATAAAATGAAGATGTAACAGTGGCTTCTTTGAAATTGTCCTCTGCACCTGGCCCTTTGGAAGAAGGACCCAGTCACTGTCCTGACTCTATTGCGCTTCTCTGGCCTGTTGTTTCTTCAAGTTTCTCTTTTCCAGCTTATCCCAAGTGCCAGGAACAGTGAGGCTGTGGGCAAATGCCTCTGACTGGAATTGCAACTGCCCCCAAGCACTGAAGACTCCTGGGTGTCAGCAGGGCTCCCAAGACCAAATCTGAGGCAAAGAACAACCGGACCACAGATTGACCACCACCGTTGGCAATTCCCACCAGGTCTTTATTCTTCCCTATATAATTCAGGCACTCTCGCTAGTACCCTAAAGGTAGATCCTGAGTCACTGTCCCCTGCCCTTCCTAGTGTTGTCCACACCAAAACATATTCCTTCTGCTGTTTGGATCTTATTGGGGTGAGAGGTCAAATCTTGGCTCTTGGGACCTCTAGAACCAGGCCACTGGCACAGGACCTCACTAAAAGAGATGCTCTTTTCAGCCTTTCAAAAAAGATAAACTGTTAGCCTATTAATGTTCATTGCCTGTTGGATTTATGAAAAATCAGAAGGCACCATGTTAAAAAAAAAGTGATGTTTGGGAGCAGATGTCTTTCATCAGTTCTCATACATGATGCTTTAGTGGGATCAGCTTCAGAGGACCAGGCAAAGGTTTAGGTTTTCGTAAATGCAATGTTAGCTGATAACGGAATGCCTCAATTTCTACTTGATTGATCTGCTTTCTGTAAACAAGAATTGGATACAATATACTGTATATCTTTGCTTCTGAGAGTCCAATCTAATTACACATTATTGAAGATTAGAAGCTGATAGTGTAAAAAATGGATGTCATATTATTTTTCTCAATTTATCTTCATTCCTTATATTCCCTTTGAAGCTACAATACAAGCTCATCTTAGGGAAACACTTAGGGTGGGAATAGAAAATTACATACTTAAGAAACTTGATCAGATGAAGATAATTATTTTGAATATTTTCCTTTTTAGTTGAAGGGCTAATTGCACATTAATTAAACGATACAATTCATAACTGGCTTACTGAGATGTCCACTCTAATGCTAAATAAGCTGGGACATGGCAAAACAATCAGAATTAAATACACATGGGATGAAATAAGATGAACTTTTCATTTTTATGATATGAAGATATCAATTCTGGCAACATATTTTAGATTATTTTATTTTCTATTAACTAGTTGAAACAAAAAAAATTTGCCAAGATTTCCAGAAATATTATTGAATGGGGATACCTTCTAAGGTAGGCAATTATACTAAGCTCAATTAACTATGATTAAACTTTAATTTTATTTTAAGGTTTATAGATAATTAATTCTGTCATGGTACGTTATTTTAAATGTAGTAGAAAATCGATTCTTTTTCAGGAAGAATTTTACTATCACTCACATTTGTCTGCAAGAATATTATAACACCTTGTGAGACTTGAATTATGAGCACCTATTATTTTAATTTGCATCCAATTAATTCTATTTGTGTTCTAATCTCAACTGAAATCTCTTTAATTCATCAATGTTCTGAAGCTTCTATCTTTAAAAAATTAAATGTGTCAATTGCCATGAAAGAGGTATTCAAGCAGCGAAAAATAAGAACCAAGTTGCAAAAACTAATTGGCTTTCACATTTTGATAGCTAAATCTTTTAATTGTCTAGCTAGGGCTTTCCCCCCTCTTTGCCATGGAAGCCAGGCTTTTGGCAGAACTAAGCTAATGATTCTGAAACACAATGTGCAGCATAAAAGTGAAGAATATAACTTGTGACTAAAAGTCTCTTGAAAACAGATGTAGAAGGAGACAAAGAGAGGAAGGGAGGTGGGGGAGGGAGAAGAAGAAAGACAGACTAGGGTGGGGGAGAGCGTGAATTGAAGTTCAAGTGGAAAAGCAGGGAAAAAGAATGGAAGGTGCTACAAAAAGAGTATGTGGAGCAAAGTAATTGAGCCAAGATGTAGCAGAACTGCTTTTCTAGCCCTTCTCAGGGGTGTGGAAAGAACCGGGCCTTCCCGTCCTCGGAGAGAAGGCTCATGAAGCACAGCTGAGAGCGGGTGGCGTCCCCGCCTTTAGTTTAGAGCACCGGGGTTTCTTTTTCCATGATTCAGGAGCTCACCTCTGTCGGGCAAGGGTTAATCTGTTAGACGCAAGTAACCTACTCCTGAGTAGTTTGGCACCAACCAAAACATTTCAGAAATTTGTTTATTCAGTGTGCATTTTCATCTAACAAAATAAAGAGCCACCAAATTCTCCCATGGTTAGGAGTCCAACGTTTAAAAATAATAAAATAAGACATGTAACATTTTGGACTTGCACAGAGAAAATAAGGACAATTTTAACAACAAGGACTTTATATAAGAATTTAAGAGTCATAAATTCCTTACACATAATATATATTATATGCCATATTCACATTTTTAAAGATATACATATCACAGTGATGAACTATGTCTAGGGAGGTCCCTCGATGTTACCAGTTTCACTGTTGAATTCCTCACTTTTACATTTAAAAATACATCCTATGGTCACCCCTCTTAATTTTATATGTTTAATAGGACCTATAAGTAATACTTCAAACTTTCATGTAAACCATGGGAGCAGAAGAAGCTTTTGGAGACAGGCCTTAGCGCGCGCCTCTGTCGCCTTAGCACACACTCACCAGCTCTCGCGGGCCGTACGGCTCACAGAAGGTGACAGCGTTGCCGTGCATGATCGCGCCGCACTGCTCGCCGGTCTCACAGTTGTTACACTCAACCCTGCAGGAACACAGAACGGATCAGCAGGCTCAGATCTGAGGAGTGCTGTCCTGCTCAGGAACGGAAAGAGGCGACGGCTACCGTTACCCAGCTCGGATCACCGCTCCTCAGAGGGTGGTGGCGTGTGCAGGCAGGCAAGCGTGGCAGACCCGAAACCCTAAGGACCCCCGAACGTGAATGTCAGTTCCTTCACACTCAGAGAAAGTTACTTAAATCTCCCAAAATTTCAGTTTTCTCACATCTACAGTGAGGATAAGAATATGAAACTAAATCTCAGATAGTTATTGTGAGATTAAATGAGAAAGTATTTATGAAACAGAGTATAGAGCCAATCTCAGTAGGCAATGTATAAAGGAAATGTTATCAATAACAAGTAACATATCATGCACTGTACAAAAATTGTTGTAAGTATTAAAAATAAGCAAAATAATACCCACTTATATAACACAAATTAGATCTCATTTTGCAAATGCAAATTCTCTTTTTTATTATGGTCAGTGTAAATATTAAAAATAAGGTTAAATAACTGTTGATGTATATTAATTTTATAAAAATAATGGAATCAGCTGTTATATTTAAATATATACATTGTTGTAAAATGTAAGATTAAATTCAAGCAAATTTTGGAGATGAATTACTATGTTATTCTTGCAAATAACTCACTTAGCTGCTTTATTAGTATAAAATTGTTTAATAACTTAGGACAATATCTCCAACATAAATTTATTCATGCCTACCAAGTAGAAACTTAAGGCATGCATGTTATGGATTTGACTTTGTATATTTGTGATAATTTTTATAGTGTTCTGCACAGTGACATTTTCTCCTGCAATCATTACACACCTAATACGTAGAAAGAAAGATCTGTGTTTCCCCTGTCGGATCCTCAGACCCATGAGAGCTGTATTTCATGCTGAAGGAGCATTTGCAAAGACGTTCACACTCCAGGTGCCAAACGCCCTGGAAAGGGCACCGTGCCCTTTGTTTCAGCGAGCACTGCACTAACCCTCTCAGCTGTTTGCTCATTTCAAAGAGGGAGCCCGAGCCCCCCCGACCCAAGTAAGGGAGACAAAGCGTGAAGAGACAACGTAGCTCCTAAAGTCAGGGCAGAAGCTCAAGAAGTACAAACTTAGGAAATAATGTAAGTACTTCTTATATATTTTACTGTATGGGGCAAAGGATTGGTATTACATCAAGTGCTTTTAAAAATTATTTTTAGAAGAGACAAAAAAGAATTTCTGATAATAAATTTAAAATATGTCTCATGGTATCTCAAATCTTACCAAGATTTTTCTCTTGACTACTGGGAAGCAAGAATCTAGTAAATGTCCTTGACAGTAGAAGAAACATAGTATAGCTTTGGAAGGGCAACAGACATGTGTTCTGTTCTTCATTTCCAAATGTTACATTCCACACGTATGTGTTGAATGAATGAATACAAGACAACCTCATACAGAGAACAACTATCAAGGTCTGAGGTCTAAAATCCTTAAAAGAGTGCCTGGCACATAGTAAGCACAATGTGTTAGTATGTTTTCTTTGCTAAAATTTTATTATTTTAAAAAAATTTTTTAAATTAATTTTATTGAGAAACAAATAGCAATGAGACAGTTCCAAAACAGGTTAGTAGGACAGTTGCAATAATTAATACATCACGAATTCCTCACCAATTTCTACCACAGTCATCTGTTGCAGAACTGGAGATCAGACGCTGATCTCCACTCGCACACAGAGGATCTGTTATGAACTTCTTACTGCTATCTTTCTAATTCTTTATATTGTGACTGTGATAAAAGTACAGAAAAGTAGCACAAAACTTACAGTGGGCTTCCTTAGAGATAGATAAGGATGAACTGCTGTCAAAGTCACTGGGAAATGGCTTGCGAGAAACGTCAACTTTGACAGAGAGAAAATTAAAAGTGTTCAGACCTCCCAGTGGTCATCTGCCGTAAGATTCCAGGGGCTCTTCCTATAAAGCCTCACTGCAGATACGAAATCTAAGGCCTGCTGTTTGGGTTTCTAGAGCACTCATTCTACTCATGTATGTTGATACAGTCCTCAGCCATCCACGTATCAGAAAAGGGTAGCTAGCACAAATACTCATTAGATGCGTCCTCCCCCCATTGTTTTGATTCAACAGGATTCAGTGGAACCGAATAGCTACATTTTTAAGCAAAGATACTGATGTATGTGCCTTGTAACTTAGAATTAGATAGGCGGTGAAGGGACAATAGATATGTGATGTGTTTGGCAAATTACTTCTGTTTTGTGGAATAGCAATGGTTAAAAATCACACACAAGAGGAAAACAAACAGATAAAGCTCTTCTCTCTGTTCGGTTCAACATCCCCTCCAGACCTTTCTCTTATACATTGTGCTATATATCAGCACTTACAATAAAAATTTAAAAAGTCTTTGGTACCCTGTCAAAGAAATTTCAAGATTTATAACAGCCAGACATTACCCACTACTTTGCTACTTGGAGGAACAAGGCTTCACCAAAGACTGATGGGATAAATCTGTCAGCTTCCTGCCAAAGGCTTTTAAATGCCCTTTGTTGGTGTTCCTCACAGTCTGACTGGGTTTGTCAACATAATTTATTTTAACTTACCCTGATGACCATCCCTCTAGGTGGTCAAACTGCACCCTCTCTTAACTGCCAATGGTATTATTTATTCATCATTTATTAATTCATTCTTGTATTTAAGAGATTTATTGAAGACTTACAGCCACTATACTAAGCTTTAGGGCTACAAAGACCACTGTATCCTTCCATTTTTTTTTACTAGGCATTCAGATTCCAGATGAAAAAGCAGAGAGGTAAACAAAGAGTTATGATAGTGGTTGTCCACACAATGCTAGACAGTTTTTCAATTTTATTATGTGTCAGATACTTGTAGTCTTTTCAAATCTTTCAACCTCAGATCTTTAAGTGGAGAGAGGCCTTGGTTGTCCTCATTTTTGTAATAAGAAAGCTGGGGTTCAGAAAGGACAGACATTGCTCGAGGTCACACAGTTATGAAGCCAAAGCTTGCTGTTTGGGCCCAGGGCTTGCTAATCTCAATACTCATGACATTTTCCATTGTTCCTAATTTCTCACAGTGAGATATTCACCAGCTGTGGTGGTACCTCTCTAGGACTGGGACAGTATAGTTCACTTCCAAAGGTCCCAAAGGTTACAACTGGTGCATAATGAGAAACAGGAATTACCAACACAAGGAAAAAGGTGAATGTGTGACAGACATGGAGATTATGAGTCCCAGATGAACTATGAGTGCAGGAGGTCCGTATGGCTGGATCCATGGCGGCACACACAGGAGGACAGCAGAGGACTGGGCCGGGAAGTGGAGGGTTTTTGCCTCTGTTTACCAAGTGCAGCTTCTGTACTAGGAACTCTATAAACCATACTTCAATTCATTCGCACAAACTCCCTCCCTCTATTCTTAAATCCCCACATGGAAGATGTTAAAAGTAAGACTTAGAGATATGATTATCCAAAGCTACGTAGCTACCAAATTATAGAACTGGGTTCAAACTTCACTGAAAACTTCTTTACAAAGCCATCAACTTTTAGGAAAATTACTCTAGCAAATAATGTCCTGGAAGTATAAAAGATGGAAGGCTACTGATGTTACCTAGGAAAGAAATAATAGTTCTTTGAAATAAGGTCAATGTGGGGAAGAAGTAGACCCATTATAGGTTTTCACTGTTAATAAACATATAATGCGAGGTACACGGGCAATTCAAAATTTTCTAGTGGCTACAATGAAAATAAAAGAAATGAATGAATGAATTTTAATAATGTTTCATTTAATCCAATATATTCAAGTTATAGTATATTTCCACATGTAATTAATATATAATTATTATCAATTTTTAGTATATATTCTCCTGTTATTATGGCTTCAAATTATAGGGCACATTATTTTCTACTTACAGTACATCTCCATCAGACTAGTCAAGTTTCAAGGGCTAAACAGTCTGCATAAGACCGGTGCCTACTGTATCAGACGGTACAACTCTAGAGAATTTCAGGACTTGCAGACCGCTCTCTGGTGATGCTGATAATTTGATGTGACTGGCTGGATTCCCAGAACTTGCCTGGCTGCTGTGACAGTTTAAGATGTGGTTGAAATCACGGAAATGCGTATTTTTTACAGGTGGGGGAGAGGGAAAGGTATGCAAAGAGGGAAAGAGGTCCCAGAATGAATTCCTGAGGAGCCATCACATTGCCTTTATTCTAGTTCAAGGAAAGCTCAGACTGCATCATAGCCTTTCACTGTGAATCCATTCAAGCCCATCTCCCTTATCTTTCTATGATGATTGCTGCTGTGGTTCATCTCTGTTCTTGTTCTGCACCAAACCTGACATGCTTAATATTTTTTCTGTCATTAAAGATAACCCTTGTATAACTGCAGATACAAATGCATTATCATAAAGGACAAGATAAATCGTCATTTCATGAGGAACACAATGATCCTGATGGGGGCCAACAAAGAAACACTGGTGGTCACTGATTTATGAAGAATAGGAATCCATGTGTCTTTGTCACATGTCATTGAAAAGCAACATCCACAAGTTAAAGGAGGAAAAATTTATTGTGGCCCTTGATTTTTAAGAGACTCAGTCCGTAGGTGACAAAGTTCAAGGCAGGAAGACATGGTATGGTAGAAGCTCCTGGGTAGAGGCAAACTCATGCCATGGTGGTCAGGCAGCGGAGAGAGAAGGGAGGAGCTAGATCTTTTGAGAGCATGCCTCAGGGAGCCCCCACTGCCCACTGGAGCTCCCTCCCATGGTACACACGGCCAATGGACTCATTAGTGGATACTTCCACCCGTAAGTTAGTGAACCCATGATTCAACCACCTTTGAAACACACAAGATTGGGGTGGGGTGAGATGGCGTGAGGTGGGGGGAATCCAGATCTAAGCCATTACACCAGTCAGAAAGACAGTTGAATTTGGAAAGCCTGCAGATGTAAATAAACATGCAGATTCCAAGAAAACTAACTTGTCCCTCTCTACAGAATTCAAAGCAATACTTGAGTGTCCACAAACTCTTTTGTCCTGTCCGGCTAACTTTCTCAGTGAGCCTTGATGTCTAATAGTTTAATTTGGCTAAATGGAATCAGCATGTAATCACAAAGGATATTCTCCAGGAAGACCCCCAGAAGCCTGAAACTGCACTCTTCCTTTAAGGAAAAGTTACAGGAGTTCCTAAGAACTCGAGTTTGATCTGCTGAAGGATGGTGGTTCAATTAGGCTCAGAGAGGAAACAAAGCTGCTGTTTGTTGGGACATTTAAATCTATGGCGTCACAGGGAAATGTCTTTTCCTTAACTCATTCTGAGGAAAATGATGAGCTTTGTAAAGTTAGGCAGCATGCTGTTCAGATGTGTGGGAAGAAGGAAGTTTTAACTAATTCCAGTTAAGCAGACTTCTGTTTTTCAATTTAAAAAGGAATGTGGCCTCCCAGGCTAAGGATTAGAAATGAATTGCTTCTCTAATAGTATACTACTGAGTATTTCTCTAATGTTAGACATCTTTTTTTCCTATTTCCTAGCATGAAAAAATAGAATAGAAGAATCTGACAAAACGGCACATCATATGGCTTCCCACACCCAAATATATTCTGCCGTGCATGTGATTAAAAGACATTTTAAGGGGGATGCTTGCAATTTTCACAGACCTTGCAAAGCAAGATTTTATTAAATCTCCTCTGAAGCACTTTGTCACATAGTTAGGTTCCACATGAGTCTTATTGGTTACTGGAGTTCACAGATCATCAACTCAGAGGCGACCTGCAATGTCATTACATCCCATCAGTGGTGAAACAGGACAGGAATTTGCTTTCCCTAGTTCCTTGTTCAATGTTCTTCCCGCCCATCCTAATGTAGCCAGAAAGAAAAAAAGAATTTCAGTTCTGTAAAATGAAAGTGCTTTTCAAAGAATTGTTTGCCACTTTTACTGTCATGGTTTACTTTGAAAATCTCTAATGACTGTTTTTAAAAATCGTTTTTCATTTATAGGACAAAGGGATTTTTGTTTTGCTAATAAAGATGTATAAAAATAAAAGAAATGAAAATGTTCTCATAGAAAACATTGAATAAACTCATTAGACTGGGGTATATCTGAGTCAAATTCAGTCCTCTTTTGGCTCTGCAGGTACCTCAGTTCATGAACTCAATTTTCATGATGATTCTGGTCGTAAACTGAACTGGAGGAGAATGGAATCAAATCTCCCCATAAGCGATATTGAACCTAACCATTGAATTTGATTCAGTCTTCATCCAACTCAGTTTGTGACCAGAATCATGGAAACAATTAGATTCATTAACTGAGGCACCACGGTGTATCTCAGGAGACAGCTCATCTAAATCTCTGTATATCTAACCTATTTTGTATATACAGATACAGAATGGTTCGTCATTTATATCACCTTTTTCATTTACTTTTGTCATAGATGGGCATTCCATTGCCATTCAAATATTGAAGGACCATTTGGTAGTGAAAAAAACATATATCGGTATATACAAAATAGTTAGGATAGACATACAGCTACTTTCTCTTAGTTCAATAAGAGGAAAGATTTGTACTAATAGTGTTTAGACAAGATATCATATCTGCATC
>NW_004524684.1:368034-369457 GCF_000260255.1 Octodon degus | reverse complement strand
GAATTGGAAAGGTGGAGAGTACATTTCTAATATAATTATACCTCCATCCTGATATCAAAGTTATTAGGCATAAAAGTATGACCAACTACCCAGTCAGCAGGCACAGAAGAGCCCGGAGTGAAAGGTGCTGGACCGCGGGGTCCCCCATACTGCGGTGACTCAGAAGGGCTTTCTGGAAGGGCAGGAAGGAGAAGAGGATGGATGAGAAAGCCGGGCTCTTAACACCACTGCAGTCCTGTGAGTGCATGGTGGTGACATCAGCCTGATAATAAAAAATAATTGAACTACTAATTTCTCAAGAGTATCCTACTTCTGTGACTCATTTTTAGATTAGAGTGAAATCACTCAACCTTTAGTGAGGCACTCTACCAAAACAAGTGAGTTGCCCTCAACTGCACTGGGATCAGTGGCCATCCCATTCTCATTTGAGATACACACCATTTGTCCCCAAGACCGAGGACACTGCATTATCCTTCCCTAATTTATTGTTCCTTAGAGGGTCAGCATCTGACCCTCAGCCCCATAAGACACAATCTGCCATTCTATGAGCCAGAATGAGCTATTTGACAGCATTTCTATATGGGGACATTAAAATAATTTTAACATTTGTTCTAATTATTTAGAGCTCTTTAAAACTAGAAAAAGAAAAGAAGTTTCTGGTAAAAGACAATGTGTCTCTACCCCCAGGTAATGTCCCTGTTAACACAGGTCATCACATGAGCTTGCATTGGTGAGGCTACAATGTGACCATAGCTAAGACCTGGCAGGCCCTTGGTAACTGTGCCTTCAAATGACTTCTTTGGACATCAGCACTCCTTGTGTCTTCCACTCAAGCACCCACAGCCCATGTACACAACCTCTGGCCACAGTTTAGAATGAAGAGACAATGTTTTGTAGTACAGAGGTCACGGCTATCTTCTCGTAAGCAATTTATATGATCATTTTCAAGAAGTAAAATAGCAAGCTTAACAAAACATCAAAAATCCTATTCTCTTTGTTAATGTAGGATTTTTTTTGACAAATACCAAGGAAAGTTCACTCCCTAAGGCTGAGAATAATATCACCTTCAACTATTTTTTTAAAGGAGCTAACACATGCCTTGAACGTGAAAATGACAAACTCCATTTATAGCTCGTTCTTTCTCATTGCTTCTCACCATGGAAGGTAAGAGAACTCTTCTGATTTCACTGGGGAGTTTAAAATTTTAATCTGTGCTTCTTAACAGGTACAATGACAAATGGGTTAAAAATAACCCTTCTAAACTCCTACAACCGCATACGATATTCCGATCTCCTACCATGGTGAATTCTACAACATGCTGCTTGAAGAAATATTTTCTCGATTATTTCAAATGTACTTGACATTTAATTCCACTGAGTGAGTTCTTGTTTCTGTCATCTAAAACAGAGATTAAAATAGGAAA
>NW_004524684.1:347532-366514 GCF_000260255.1 Octodon degus | reverse complement strand
GAAAGGGATAACTTAAGCAAAACAATTTGGAATTGCCTGGAGGGTGAATACTCTTCTTAATAAAACTTAATCGTTTTAAAAAAATTCATTTACTTTTTCCTCTTGTTCCTTCCCTCCTTTCCTTTCCTTTTCTCTCTTTCAAATTACAAATCAGAAATATTTCATTTCATATTTCTTGTTTTTTAATATAACTCATAAAGTGTGTACTTAAAGCAAATTTTACTGTATTATACACAAAGAAATACACACATCTCAAGTTATGACAAGTGCACATGACTTAGTAACCCACATTATGGAATCATCACCCCAGAAAGGTAGAGTTTCCTGAGATGGTGCAGTTCATTAAAGGCAATTCTGAAAGTGTAGTTAGTGTGCAAGCAGTAGTTGTTTATTTTTTTTATTTATTTATTTTTTTTGGCAGAACCGGGGATTGAACTCAGACCCTTGCACTTGCTAGGGAAGCGCTTAAAGCAGTAGTTGTTTAAATGACATATTGATGAGGTAAAGCATGCTTATGGCTTGTAACATTCTTCAAATTTAACTATGAGATTTTTCTCCTCAATTGTTGGAGGAAGGAATCAGAGGGTTTTTGCTATGTGACTAAGACAAGAACTTATGGCACAGACTACTGTTGGGAACTGTCAGCATCTCTAAGAAATTGCTGCTGTTCCATCCCCACTCTTTCCTGCCCCCTCAGGTTCTATGGCACAATGGAATTGGCTGGGACAGTGTTGGACTCCAGATGTTGACCTGTGTGTGCACCAGTCCAGAGCAAAGTCATGTGGAGACAGCCTTCTCCTCAAGTCTGAGCTACAACTAGATTGGTACCATTTTGGTTGTTCTCTTCAGAGAGGACAGGAGAGTGACAGAAAATGGATGCATCCCTATAGAGAACCAGGGGAGAAATCAGAAGTGGAAAGAGAGGAAACACTCTGTACTGACCTGGGAGGCAGAAGGACCACCGCTGCCCAGCATGGAAGAGATGGCCACGGGCCAGGGCCAGGAACCCAGAGCAGTTCCCACGCCCTCACCAAGGGCACCGAGCAGAGCAAGTGTCCAGAAGGAGTGGCTAGGAGGGACAAAGGCTGTCTGCTTGGATTAGTCCCCAGGACTGGGGCAGATAATCCAGGAGGAGGCCTGGGTGTCGGGGACCGGAGGTGCATCCTCCCCGCATCTGGTACAGGAGGAAGGAGAGCTGAGCAAGGGGAAGTGACTCCTCGCCTTTCTGAGGGCGCTTAGCTAGGGGTTTGTTGAGTGAACGGAGCCCAGCCTGATCCCAGCCTCCACCTGCGTGGTTCTAACAGTCGTCTCTCCATTAATGAGTATCCGTTGTTTCTGTCTTTCTTTCCTTCATTTAATTTTATAAGACTAAGCAAAGGAGATTATGAATTATAAGGAATAAAGTAAAATTACTTTCTGAAGCATATTTGATAGAAGACAGAAGAAATTGACTTTTAAAGGTTAAAAAGAGATTTTCTACAGAAATAGGGAAAACCATAGTTTAAGTTAAAGAGACACAAAATCCATAATTTTGGCCAAGAAAGCACATATTAGATCAGTCATGAAAATGGGTGAAGGAGAATCAATCATTTTTATTGATTTAAAAGCAACGGAATTTGAACCACATAAAAGTCACATTTCGTATTTGTCAAGAAAACTCATTGAAGACCATGAATTAGCTTGACAGAACAGAACTTGCCTTGAAAGAAACAAATCATTTGATAACATCTATATTAGTGGGATAAAAAATGCCAAGTGTCAAGAGAAGTAGAGATTTTTTTCCCCAGGTAAAGTGGCTCTTAGGAAAGTTATTTTTTTCTCAATAAAAAATTCTATTTATTTTAATAAATTTATATTTAGGATGTATCTTAGTCAGAGGCCAGTTGATAGATGATTTCCTTAAGTGGTATATAAATTATGAGACTTTATGACTCTGTATAGTCTAATAATATTTTGTTCTATATTTATATTATCTAAACCTATGTTTTTTTCTAGAGAAGATATAAAAGTTTGTTGTCCAGTGCTGAAGCCCTAACAGTCCATCTATAGGTCATCTTCAACTCTCAGTTCATGACTATTTCTTCTAAGAAACTCCCACCAGGGTCATGGTTCCTATTTTTGGAATTTCAGAGCATACTATTCGTACCTCACCAGTGCATTTCATCTGTCCTAGATCACAAGTTTTTAAAGATATATTTTAGGGTCTTCTCTGTTAAACTACAAGCTAGTTGGGAGAACTGTAACCATTAAAAATTTTTTCTCTATATATAATTACTGCTAATTAAAACAGTGCAAATGAAAGAAAAACAGGAATGAATATCAGAGGCTGATGCTGGAGGGTGAAATGGTTATTTTCTTTCTAGTGCTGAATACTGTTTAGATCCTCATTGTCATTGGAAAATCTGGAGTTTCTTCAACTCTTCCTCATCCATACAATGGCATATAATGTCACAGAAAACCCCAATTCGGAGAGTTTTCTAAATTAGACAGATTGATTGCAGCTGGGGATTGACAGGCCTACTCCTTCAAAGTCAGCAAAAATACAACACATTGCCAACAAATTCACGCAGTAATCGCTAGATGCAATAGTTATTGATGAACAAGTCTGAGTTCATTATTTCCTTGCCCTCAAAAATCCTACGGAGCTTGCACTTAAACAGTCTTCTGAGAAAAGACCGGCATCGAGGTGATCTAATAACTTAGGAATTATTTGGAAATATGATTCCAATCATTTGTCATCTTGAGCAAAAGAAATCCTTTCATTTGGCATCAGCATAATTATCAAAAGCATTGTAGCATACTGTTTTCTAAATAAATGTTTTTGTAAAACTAAAAAATACTCTAACCGCACCCACGGCTTCGAGGAGCACCCAGATCCAGTCCTTGAGGCAATAAAGAAATAAGCACTGGGCACAGTCTTCATTAAGTCCATACTGCAGTTGAAAGATTCTGATACTTTAGCATTCGTGAGAAATCTAATTTTAAGTAACTACTTCTTAAGAGTGCAGTCAGCATTTTTTTTTTTTTGCACGAAATAAACCAAAATGAGGTATATTCTTGCCACTTACCATATATTTGGATTTAATTCCAGTTGGTCGTAGGAGTCAAAGTCATCTCGTAGGATAATGCTGTCAGTATGTATTTCAGCTAAAAAAGGAAAATATTTAGAAAAGAATTACACTGCAACCATAAATTTAACTAAACAAAAGTTTAGTACTTCTGAGGCCTAATGAACAGCATTTAAAACCAAACAATGAATTTTAAATGAGCGGTTGATTGTATTTGCTCTGTTCCTACAGTGGGTTGGGGTGAAGGCTTAGTTGTTTAGTTGGGGTGAAACTTGAGGCCCTGAGTCCCTGGGGAAAAGCCTACCAAGTGTCAGGGGTGGGAGAGGCAGGGAGGACAAGGGTGGCAGCAAACAGTGTAAAAGTCCGCGGGAACTTGTCACTCGTGTATTGACACACACTCTGCAAAGGGCGTGTCAGGCTGATTCAGGCTCCATCTCACTTCAAAGCAAGCAAGGCCATGGAGCATTCTGGCCGCACTTGGGCGAGGCTGCTGCTCTGTGCTGCCCCGTTTTCCCTTCTCTTCCCGACTACCCCCCTTTGTTCTAGCTCACTTTCCCATCCCCTCTATTCATTCATTTTTTCATTTCCTGTGCTTTGACTGCATAGGAGAAACTATCCGTATGAATAAGTAAAATTCCTAAGTAAACTTGATTTAAAAACCGGGAGGAATGCCAGGAGCCATCAATGGGCTTAAATATATCACCACTATCCTTGAGTGGTGCTAAGTACCCATTTTTAAACTTCAGCAGAGCTTCAAGCATGCCAAGATCAGGGAGTTTTTCATTAAGTGTAAAGCGTATATTTCCAGTGAAAATGGGTGGGCAAAGAAAATACATTTTACAGCAGCCACAGTGTAAGTTTGCTCAAGGTATGAAAAATTAGTGATTTAAAAACACTGTCATCTGATCGAGATGACTTGCTCAGGTTTATTTCAACTACAATGTGAACTCTCTGGGTCTTTATAATTTCCTTTGATGGAGTTATCAAATGCCTTCTGGAAAAATTAAAAGCATTATCCCCTGACTGACAACAATGAAAAATATTTCCAAAAATGATATTTTATAGTTTTGGGATGATCGCTCAAAACTAGTTCTCTGAGCTTACCGGGTAATTAAAATCGCTTCCCAAATCAGGAAGCACACTTCCCCATTCTCTTTGGCGACAGCCCCGCCTAGCCCCCTTCTACCAGTCTGCCAGCAGGCGAGCACATAATGAAGTTATGGACAACAGTGAATCCCAAGTACAGAGAGCCTCAGGCACAAGAAGAGGAGCGTGAGGCTGGACACTGGGGAGATCGGGGTGCACTCTGTGCTTGGGATGGATTTAATGATTCCTCCCAGCGATGAGACATGGGTCTGAAACGCCCACGGGGTATGGTGCTCTCAGATTCCCAGCCTGGCCAGGCTCAGCTGCGCCACTGCGGGTCACCAGCCGGCCTGGCTGCCAGGAGGCCTCCTTCTAAGCGGCAATTGCATCTGCCAATGCAGAACAGCCCCAAGCTGTAGCATGACATAAAAGTTGAGCTTCTCAAGGCAGATTTTCCAGAGAGAAAGATAAATTAATTGGGTTTATAGGTTGAAAGGAAAACCCCAAGAGACAAATAACTGACCTGTCTGGAAACCCCTCAGTGAGACTGAAAGGCAGGAACTAGTGAGAATGACTTCTTTTCACTCTTACTAAATTGCATAGCATACAACATTGTTTTTCCAATAAATTCTTATTGATACAAATAAGGAACTTAATTCTTCAGGATCACTTGTTTTCTAGAGACTTTTGTACAAAAGCTATAGATCAGCCTTAATGGGTATTTGTTCCTGAATTTATTTATTGCCAAACACTGCCATATCATTCATCATATGCTTTACGACTTCAATTAATCCTGTCAGTCCTGGGAGGAGCGGCTGTTATCAATTCCATTTCACAGATGAGGGAACTGAGGCATACCAATGTCCCAGGGCTGGTAGGTAGGGAGGGAGGGAAAGACTCAGGCAGCTCAGCTCCAGGAGCTGTGGGTTGAACCGCTACACAACCTTGCCTTGAGAACTTGAGCTGCTAAGTGTAAGACACTGAAAAAGAGCAGCAGCCACTTAAGCAGTCTCCTTTAAAGTTTTGAAGAAAAGATCAAATTGTTTTGTTTTTCACTACTAATTTGAGAAGAAATCTCAAATCTGAAAGGATTCCCCATTCTTCCACATTTACGATGCACAAACCCTGGCCCTGTGCCATAGTGTTTGTGATCACAGGACCACTTGGGAAAACCCATCATTCACACACTCAGCCAAAAGGTGACACTCAACAGGAGCCCTGGAGTGAAGGTTCTGGCAGGTGTGAAAGTCCCTACATGAGTGACCAGATGACAGAAGAACACATGAATTGACTCAGTTCTGTGTTCAAGCCCAGTCTGGACCTGAGACTTGCTACAGTGGTGGCCAGTGAATGTGAGATGGCTGAGAATCTGCACACCTCTGTAACTCCTGCACACACAGCCAGGAGAGCAAACAAGAAGGTCAAGATACCCATCTCTGACAAAACTAAACAAAAAACAAGGGGGGATACAAATGAAGGACCATTTTGCATCTGTATATTCAAAATAGGAGGCTGGGGAGATGGCTCAGTGGAATAAGCACTTCCCTGGCCAAGCGCAAGACTCTGAGTTCAATCCCCAGTTCCACCAAAAAAACAAAAAAAAAAAAAAAAAAAAAAAAAAAAAAACATTGAAAGAAAAAAAGAAAAATTCTACTGCTTTGGGCTGGTGAGATGGCTCAGTGGTCTAAAGCACCTACTTAGAACAAGCTAAGCCAAGCAAAGCACAGGGACCGTGGTTCAATCCCCCAGCACCACATGCCAGCCAGCCCCGCCCCCTGGTGGGCTGAGCTGATCACACACACAGAATAAATAAATAAATAAATAAATAAATAAATAAATAAAATTAAAAACATAGGATAGATATACAGCTCCTTTCTCTTAATTCAGTGAGAAGAAAGATTTGTTCTAATAGTGTCTATGGACAGGATATCATGTCTGCATCTTGTCCTGTGAATAACCACTAAGAAGACAACAATATGCAATGTATTAATTATTGAAACTGTCCTACTAATCGGTTTTGAAACTGTTTCATTGCTATTTGTTTCTCAATAAAATCATTAAAAAAAAAGAATGAAAGGAAGAGCCTTGAACTTACCTAGGTGTGGGTGTGAGGTGGCCTCTGTTGGCGCTGGATCAAGAGAGGAAAAGAAAGATGCTTGGTTAACAAGAACAGCCGAAGTCAGTGCTAAACAGGCACAAATACAGTTGCACAGCCCAGATCACATTAAATAAATACAAATTTTGGAGACTTGGTCTAGGAATAGCAATAAGATATTGATAAACACCCTAAAATAAGATGGTCTACTCTTTATTTAGTAATTGTATTTTAAAGTTATGCCTTTACCTGTGTAGAGCTTCTTGCACAGAGGTCGCTACCATATTGGCTTATTTGGTATCCTTTCAAGCACACAGTAGAAACACGACCTCATGGTTGGTAGAAGTGCCCGACCTTTCGAGCACCCACACATGCCCGGAGCTGTGCTGGACATTAGGGAAATGGAAACCAAAATCACCATCCCAGCACTCCCAGAGCTCCATGTTGGGTGGGAGCAATTGTGATAGAGGGCCGTAAGCATTGGGACAGCTCAGAGGGTGTCAGGGTGCAGGGCATGGGTGGGGAGGTGTTAACCAGGCTGACTGGGGCAGAAGAGAATCAAGAGAAGCTTCCAGAAAGATGGATTCTCTGCTGAGTTTTGAAAGACCAGTAGGAGGAAGACAGGCAGAGGCAAGGGAGGAACAAAGTGCTTCTTTCCAAGGTGGAAAGGCATAAACAACAAGAGAGGATGGCCTTTTGGGACTCTTTGGCCCCAAAGAGCAGAGGAGGGCACACGGGAACATGTATTTGAAGAAAGGGCACTCTGGAGAGCATGGAGGTCAGGTCACTGCCCAGTGAAAACTTTACTGATCTTTTTCTCTAAGGTTTTCCAAACCTATGAAGAAACATTAATTTACTACCTGAAAATAAAATTCATGACATACTTATTTCAAAATATTTTAAGTGTCAACGAATAAAGCATAGTTTCTATTATGACAGGAGATAGTTCAGTTATACTAGATTAAAAGTCCAGACTTATTTAGCATTATAAAACAAGGTACTAAGGTGCGTCTTCTTGTTCCATGATAATATACACGTTAGAAATGCCAGTGTTCAGTGGTTTGAGGCAGATTCTATGGAAAGCATCATCAATAACACATCTGTCCAACCTTTCGCATATACGTGCAAATGCTCTGAAAAAATCACCAGTTTATGGAACTTCTGAAAAAATTAAGAGGCAATAAATTTAAAGATCTTGTGTATTCTGCCAATACTTATTGATGTTCTAGGAATTTGCAAAAATTCACTGAATTGCTCATTCTAGATGAAGATTTTCTTGAAACAGAAGGCACAGTTGCCAGCTACCCAGCAATCAAAGGCAAAAACAGAGCACAGTGATGTGTGTTTTCTCACCAATATCATGCTGCACGTGAACAAGCTGATCTGGAAGCGTCCAGAAAAACAAGAGTTTATTTGCAAGATAGCTATGTTGATACTGAAATTTTAAAAACTCAAATGCATGATATTATACATTTTCTTAACATGAATCCATGCTTAGAATCCTTAGGAGATTCTAGGATTGTCTACATTGTTTGAAGGAAGCTACAAAAATTGAAGAACTCCTTATTTATATTAAATATTCTGGAGTTGCTTTTCAATTTAGGCAACACCTTTGAGAATTACATGTTCATCACGCTAGGCTGATGCAAGAAAAAATGGATGCACTTGGACAGATATAGTTTTGAAACTTGGCATCAAAGTTATATCAGCTCTTCTAAACTGTGAATCAGTTTGGTCAAGTTGAATGAGGATATTAAAGGAAAACTAGTTTTGGTACTCAATTTAGTTATCAGAAGATACTCAAGTAAGTAAAGGAACAGGTAGTATATAAAGCTATTTTTGACTCTAAATTTTATGAAATCTTACACTATATCAAGTGTTGCAATACTTAAGAAGCACTTTTTTTTTCCTTTTTGTTTTTTTAAGGAACATTTTGCTATGTAGTTCAGGCTGGCCTCAAGTAGTGATGTCTTGCCTTAGTCTCCCGAGAGCTGGGATTATAGGCATGTGCCATCACAGCTGGTCAAGATGCACTTTTTAAAAATATAATCCTGAATAATTTTATTTTTATTTTTTGTGTGCTGACAAGATTTTTTTTATGTGTGTGTGCAGGGTCTCACTACAGAGCTCAGACTCATAGTGATCCTTCTATTTTCAGCTTCCCTACTGCTGGGATTATAGGCAAGTGTTACCAGGCCCAGACTCCATCACGGGCTCAGTGTGCAAGGGGAGGGGGAAGGGCCCGGCATGGCATGTGGTTTCAGGGAAAGATGCTCTCTTAAGTTTAAAATACATCCTAGATTTTGCAGTCTTGATAAAAATAAAGTGTAAAATATCTCATTAACAACTTTATACTGCCTATGTTATATTAAAATGTTTAATATTTTATAATTTTGTATTAAACATATAAGCAAGTTCATGTCATTTATTTATTTTGTCTATATGTGGCTACTGTGACATTTAAAATTACACATGAGCCTTATTTATACTTCTATTGCACAGTGTTAAACTAGACCCAGGAAAGCAATCAGTACTGGGTATCATTTAGGCAACTGCTGTCACATAAAATGGTTTAGAAGTCATGGTAGAACACCAGTCACTCAGAGGTGACGTTAGGTATTAAGGAAAGTGAAATCTGTGTTCTTTCCAAAGCTGAGCCCATCGCAATCTCAGGAAGTCGCAGCACCCAGCATGGACACATTACAAAAAATGAAGTTGTATTTGATTTCCTCAGAGGTTATTCTCTTGACCAGTGTCTTCCTTTCAACTGATTTAGTTTAGAAACTTTTAGGTAACTATGAATAATCACTAAGAAGACAACAATATGCAATGCATTAATTATTGAAACTGGCCTACTGATCAGTTTTGAAACTGTTTCATTGCTATTTGTTTCTCAATAAAATTATAAAAAGAAAGAAACTTAGGTAATCATGTGACTTCAGGATTCGTTAATGGTGATCATTTCAGCCAACCTGTCGAGCAAATTGCTCAAAGCAAGTGGTAGAGATTTAATTACGCTGGGCAGAAAAGGGAAAAGGTCCTTAAAATCAAATTAGGGGAATGGTTAATGAGCTTTGTGTTCATATTATTGATAACTTTTAACAAAAGCTTTTGAGTCAGGCAAGCAAATATATATGTGATGACAGGTAAATCTTACAAATACAGGTACTAGGCTACAGGAGCTCCACCTCCTGAACAGCTTTGCAATTCAAAGGCCCTAGGTAGTCTTGCCTCAGGTAGCTCTTCACCTAATCTGAAATTCAAATGTATTAAATTTCCAAAGCTAAATATGACAAATTAGACATGGTCTGTGAAGTTAGTATTTAATGAGCTATGAACCTAGACTTTCATCTCCCCAGGAATAATTTCTTTATTACTTTTTGTATTTTATTGCAATAAAACACTGTTTGACCTTCAAGTATGATAATTAAGCTTCCAAAAATGTTATAAATTTAGAGTGAAAACAGTCCTTCCTGTATTCAAGAATATACTTATGAGCAGTATAAAAGATTACCTAATGTTTAAAGATAGTTAAATTATACACAGATTCAGCGAAATTAGCAATTATTTTTCTCATCCTATTATCTCATTTCCCACCTTGATTTGATTTGTGTTTCTTAACAACTCATCATCTTTTATGCTCTGAAATAAATGGGATAAAACAAAAATATAGTTTCATAACTTACAATTGGGGGACAGAACTTTTTTATGTAGATTTATTCTACTTTGAGCTGTCTGTGATGGGACTTCAGTGCTAGCTCTTGTGACTCATTGTCTTGCCACATCCATGTCCCTACCTCTCCTGGGGCCACACCTACATATTTAAAAAATTATCTACAAATATGAACAAAAATATAAGTGGAAAACTAGAATATAAAACAGAATACCATTTGAATTATTACTGAGTTTTATTTTTAAAAATAATACTACTGTGCAATATTTTAAAAATAATTGACTTCTGAGAATTACAAGAAATGTAGGTCGTAGAATGGGAAATTGGCAGGAAGGACGGCTACAAGTTAATCTAAAGACTTAGCACCCAGGACTTTTAAATAATACTCAGGCAAAAAGAGAAAGACAAGAAGGCAGAAGAAGAGGAGGAGGTTAGAGAGGGGAAGGGACAGTCCAGAGAAGGTCTTGAACGTCAGAGGAAGCTGGAAGCAACTAGAGATGGTGAAAGGATTTCATGCTAGAAGTAACAAAATGAGTGTTTAAGAGGTGCGATGGACCTGGATGTGTGGAAAGCCTGGAGATAGAGGAGGGAAGAAAGAGGAAGGGCGGGGTGGGGAGGGCTGGGGAGGGGAGGGCAGGGGAAGGGAGGATGAGGAAAGCAGTAGGCATGACAAAAGATATCAAAAATTAATTTTTCTACATACAAGGAAGGCAGAAAAAAGATGAACAAAACATTTTATCAAGGTTTCCATTTTAGCATCTGGGCTGATCACAAGCCACTAACCAGAGCTGCGGTACAAGGGTTGCAGATTTGAAGGGAAGTCAGGTTCAGTTTAGATAATACTGAGTTCAAGGTGGCAGAATGGCATCTAAATGGAAGTGCTCCTTAACAATGGCGAGAGCTAACACTTAGAGCATTTCTGTGCTGGTCACTAAGTTATCCATTTCATTATGGCATGTAATCCTTAAAACTTTACTGTGTTCTTCTGGACACAGAATATTGGGCCTGGCTCTTGGGAACAGTATGAAATGTCCAAAAGGTCAGTATTATAAGTTTCTCTAAGTGAGAGATGAGAGAATTAAGTTTAGAATGATTGCCCAGCCAGAAAAATGCCAGAGCAGAAATTCAGACCAAGAGGGAGAGCTGCAGACCTCTGACTCTCAACTGCTTGCACACTGAGCACCGCATGATAGACTGAGGCAGGGCAATGACAGCACTGGTGTAAGATTACTGGCGACCACATGCAGCGACAAAGAGGTGCAAGAGTGCCCCCAGGGGTGCCTGTGCAGAGAAGAGGAACCCGAATAAGGAAACCAAGAGAGCAGGGAAGTCCAGCCGGCTGAGCTTGGGTCCTTTGGACAGGTCGTTTCCATAGTGTGTGGGCTGTGGAGGCCACATGACTGGACCAGGAAGGGAGGGAAGCCCAGGAATATGCTGGGGTGTGCGGGAGAAACAGGGCCGGGGGGCCCATGCTGTCAGTGCTGGATTCTCCCCTTCTTGTTCCGAGTAGTGATGGTGTCAGCAGGGAGCACTGGGGGAAGGGGACTGTGAAGAGTAAGAGACAGAAGTCAAAACCGTGGGAGCAGGGCCTCAGGGAGACAGGAGGAATGCTGCTCCCCAAGGGTACACTCCTCTGCCTACATTTTTTGGTCCTCCTCTTCTCAGTGCAGACTACTACATCAATATGAAAAGCTAGTTAAGAACAGGACATGAGCCCACCTTTTATTGTTACACCTCCCACGGGTCTAAGGGTGTCCCACATATGCTCACTGGGGACACACCCCAATAGGTGCTAATGAGTATTTATAAATTTCAAGTTTTAAAAGCTCTGCTATGAAAATCTGTATCATTACTATATGAGACAACTGGATCTTCACAGGGAGTACAATAAGAATAAGGCTAGATTAATAGGCAGCATGAAATAATATATCAGAAATAAAACAGGATCATGATTTATGTGTGTTAATAAGTCTTACTAACCCCCAGAAGAATTATAAAGATAGAAATCTAAGTTCTACCCTTAAAAATATGAGGGAATGAAGCAGATTATATAGCAGTATGAGTGGAAGGTGTACTTTTATGGGCATTCAAAAGAACTCAATGTCAAATTCTTCTCACACATAAATCTTAGTGTTTTGACTTTGGACTAGATAAAGCTGTCAGGGGCCAATGTATATAGCCTCAGAATTGAAGAGAAGGCTGTTTAAATCTATGTTCAATCACCTTGGAATAAACAGCATCCGTCCAAAACACCCTTCTTCAGGAAATTAAAAAGGTAGCTAGACCCACCCAAAGCCAGCAGCAAGAAATTTTACTACAGCCATATGAGCCAGCCTTTTGTCATTTCCCCTGGATTTCTCTGTCTTCTGGATCACACGGGACATTCTTTGCCTGCCATGGTCCCAAGAGGGCTTTGGCTCCTTCCCTTCTTGGGTAGTTAGTGACACCTTGATTCAAGATTGGGGTTGGAATGTCCTGGCTGGTTTTCCCTAAATTCTCTTAATTTAGCTCTCTTTGGGTATAAATGACAATGTCATGGATAGGAGTGTCACTGCTAAACTGAAATTCAAGCTGCAAAACAGCCATGAGGAAAACAGATGTCTTTGACAAGCAAAACTTTAGCACTTGGTAAATTTTAGCCAAAGCACGTTATTTTTTGCCTTTAACAATTAAAGGAGATAACAGTAAAACTCTATGGAGTGAAACAAGATTGATTTAATAAAGGCTGTATTTCAGGTAACTACACAGACGTAAGACAAGTTATTGAACAGCAAGGCTTAGCCATGGGAAAGTTTGGTATGATATTGTCTAATAGTTTATATTGTCTAATAGTCTATATTAACAATAGACAATATTGTTAATATTGTCTAATAGTTTATACAATATTGGGGTATCAAAGGCCTATTTTAAAAAAAATATGTATTTATTTGTGGTTCTAGGATGAAACCTGGCCCTTGTACACCCTAGGCAAGCATCCCACCACTGAGCTGTAGGCTCAGCCCTAAGCAGTCCTCTCAAAGCACTGAAAGGATCCCAGTAAGCTAAGCACCCATTAACTTGGTAGATTTGCCTATTCAACTTTGCCCTTCCCTCCAACTTCCAGTTAAGGAAAATTTCCACCAATCCTCAACTGGAATGATTTAAATATCTGCATGACTTGAGGGTCTGAAGGAAGTCTAGAGGCCTCTAGCAGAGCCTAGTGGCCCACAGAGAAGACATCACATTCTATACCTCTCATCGTGTTGAGGTCCACAAGCAGCAGGAAACCGTGGAGCCTGGCAGGGAGCGGCCAGAGTTTTCTATACCACACATAAGCCTGACCCTTTTCTTCCTGACAGGAGACATTTGTCTTTGGTCACATCCCCTTCCAACCACCCAACCACAGAGAATTCCAGCGTGCTTTAGAAATGGCATGGCCCTCTGGGGGCACTACAGGGCATGACTGCTAAGCCCGCCATCTGGCCTTGCTAAATAATCAATGTGTGTGTTTGAAGAGGATTTGCCAAGAAGTTCACAGGCTAATGAGCACATGAGTGCACACACACACACACACACACACACACATACACTTTTATTCTCCCATACTTTTATTCTCTCTACTCTGTCCTCCACTGTATTTTGTGCATAACCTTGGTCCAGAAGTAGCCAAGCTGATGCGCAGCTTCATGCTGGGCCCTTTGGCCTTAAGTGTGTGGATTTATAAGGGCTCCAAATCGAGTCAAAAGAAAATTTTTAAGGTCGTGGAAGACTCAATAAGCCTGGGCTATTCCCTTTTGCCTGTAGATGGACTCTGGCTATCTTCTTCCTTATGAATGGACCCTGAGTTAGTCTGAATCTCACCAGGAATGAAGCACCACCTCTTCCTCTGCATAAGACGACCAAGGCCTTCAGGCTCCTCATAGATCCACAAGTTATTCAGGTATCTATCCCAGATCTCGCTGACATATATTAGCATCAGACTATGAAGCATCTCACATCTCTTGAGGGCTGCTGCACTATTTCTTTGAGTGTAGACTTTTAAAGTTTTGTCTAATCTTTTATGGCTCTTTTTGATGAGTTCTGAAAGTTTTTTTCATGTGTGTGATGAGAGCTAGTGCACCTGCAACTTTTGCTCCAGGTAGGAGGGCTGGTCCCGGCTCTTCATTTCCCCTTTGGAACCTCTTCTGACCATGACAGTGGTTCCTAAAGATTTTCTAGATTTAATTTGTAAGTTGAAGAATTCATTTGGCATAATGGAACCAGGTGTAACAGTGCCGGCCTATAACCCCACTGTCAGTTGGGTTAAGGGGTCCTGGAACAGGTGTCCAGGTTCTTGTGTGTGATGATCAAAGAACTAGATGTCTCATGACAGAAGAAAAGGTTCTAAGGCTTTTGCTGGCCTAGAGAACTCAGCAGGAGAGCCCTGGGCCTAGGTATAAGGGTTTAAGTGCTGCACCTGCTTTGGGAGACCTTCTATTCGGGGTCTCCCAGAGCATGACTGACAGCATGATTGACAGGCTGCTGAGTCATGCCAGCTGCATGCCCTTTCCCACAATTCACTTGCTATAATTGTATGTATGAGCTACAGCCCGTAGGCACGGACTTCAATGAGCTCCTGGGAAGAAAGGTTGCTGTAGGTCACGCAAGGAGGCCTGGGGCACTTGAGTCTTGATTTGGAGCTTTTGGAAGTTTCCAGGGAAGACTTGGGGTCTTTGTTCCCTTATCTCAGCCATGTGTACTGAGTCTGGGGGCAAGGGTCAGGTCAGAAGCTGGGGTGTCACTGAGGCTCAGGCGAGCGGCAGGAGTGGACACAGACCAGCTGTGCGATCTATATCGCCAGTGCTCTGGGAGCCCGAAACAGGCCTGAGCGTTTGTGTTCAACCTGGGGAACGTAGAGGGTGAGTGAGACCCTGTCTCAAAATGAAAATTCATGACAGACCTGAGGATGTAGCTCAGCACAAAAGCTCTGGGCTTAATCCCCTCAACCAAGAATCTACTCGGTATAATGGAATCAACACTGGGTTGTGAGTCCAGAGACTTAGATTCTAGCCCTGACACTTATTTATTTATTTATTTATTTATTTGTATTTTTAGGGAAGGATCTATAGAGTGTTCCAGAGTCTCACTACTAGATCGAACTCATAATGATCCGCCTGTTTACAGCCTCCCAAGAGCTGGGATTACAGGCACACGCCACCATGCCCAGTCTCTTTTTTCAGTACCAGGGATTGAACTCAGGACCTTGATGATTGCCAGGCAAGTGCTTATTCTACTGAGCTATCTCCCCAGCCCTACACCCAGCTCAATTGCTATCTCAATGCACCCCGGGGGCAGGATGGAACCCCCGCCGCTGTGTCTGCCTAAGCAGGCGCTTTAATCTGTTAAGTTATTTGGCTGGCCCTCCTGACACTTGTTAGTAGTGTGTTTTTGTTGTTAGTTTTCTTGGTGTTCTTTGCTTAGTCCATAGATAAGGAACCTACAGGCCCATGATCACAGCACACATTTAGATATTATTGCTCATCCTCAATCTATTCACACCACACTCATATTAAAATTTTCAACAGAGCATATTTTCCAGATTCAGAGGGATATATTTAATGTCTGCAGCTCTTTCTGGATCATTCAATAATTCTTGTGACTTACTGTCTTAGCTTTTTTTAAGTTTTTAATTTATTTTGAAATTTCCCTTGCTCTTCTTTCCTGGCCTTCTGGCTCCCTATTTAAAATTGCGACCTACCCCTTGTCCCTCAACACTGTGTGCCCTTAGCCTACTCTACTTTCAGAAATGTTTTCCTGTAGCACTTGCTACCTCTAACTAGCATGGTACCACACGAACTCACCTATTGTGTGCCATATTTACTGTCTGTCTTTCCCTCCCCAAATGCAGCTGTTAGCTACTAACATGTTTCCGACCTGGTAGAGCACCTGGCCACTAGTAGCCTTTTAATGCACCTTGGCAAGCATGAAATACTGAATGATTTCCCTTCATTTCTACTGATAGTGAGTAAACCTAAGCATCTTCCACTTTCAAGACAACTGGGAAAACACTATATTACTTACGCACTCACAAACACATGCGCTGGACCCAGACCAGAGGTGCAAAACCTTTGGTTCATGGTAGGGAAATTTAGCCAGTGGTTGCTTACTGTTACTTAGAACCTTAGACACAAGGTGGAAACATAATAAGTCCCGAATCTGATCTGTGATCTCAGAGCATTAGGCTGTTCAACAGACTTTAAGTGAAAATCTGTGAATCATTTTCAGATTTTAAATATAGCAATGTGTGGATTTTCCAACCTGAGACCAGGGCTTTGGAGGCAATGCTGGGTCCCACTGTGCAACAAAAGAGGCTTTTGGAGAAAGAATTTTTCAGGAAGGGGTGTGAATTTTCAACTATCAAACATTTAAGTGAAGTTTTTGCATTTATTGAATGTGTGCTTTATGACAACTGTGACTATGGGTGAAGGAAAACCAGAAAATGAAGTCATGATCATAATTTCTGCCTTCAAAAACCTACCACTTAGGGAAAATGAAGATTTAGACAAAAGATGATGACAAAAAGAGGAGGGCGCATTAGTCAGGCAAGCATCACGTGGGGAGCCACGAGGGTCGAGGGTCGTAGCATAGAATTTCCCTAGAGCGCTTGTGACCTCTCATATTTACTGTCTCTCTCCTCTCCTTGGAATAAGATACAGAGGTGACAATTGCTGCAGGATGATGTGCTCCACCTGCTTCAGCAGGATGCTTTCCCAACACTTCAGAAGCAGAACCTCGCATGTTACTTCTTTGGTGAAATTTGCATTATTTTCTTATAATTCAAACAATGTATATCCATGGGGGATGGGATGGGGACAGATAAATTTGAGGAAGAAATGGAGGCGTTCACCCTCTTACCACTTTGATCAACTGAAGCTCTTTCTTTCCCACCCACTGGCCTTCCTTAAACCTTGGCTCCTGCCAGCTCCCTTTATTTTGTAACTCCTGACCTTGTCCTCTGTGCCAGCATCTGGGAGACCAGGCCACGCACACAAAGCCCTTGCAAAGTCTGAAATCCAAAGGTAAATGACTGCTCACTGGCTTCCTGTGCTCAGCCTCAGGAGACAGAGAAGCAGCCCCTGCTACCGAGGGGGAGGCGTGGTGCACACCTGCTGAGCACAGCCAAACACTTCCTCCGATGAGGCCTCTCAGGGACCAGGATGGTCAAGACAGACACACCCGCTTCGAATTATGTCTGAACACAAGCACAACTCTGACACTGTCCAAGTCACAGTGTGCGAAGCACTGCCTCCCTCTGGGCTGGCAGGAGGAAGTAATACCTAAGAGTCAGAAAGCTTCAGACAGCCTGAACAAAAAGACATAAAAAGGTCATCTCAGGCAAAGAAAACTCCGAGAAGGAGGGTGCAGAGAACACTCAGATGACAGGATGAGGGTCATTTGGGAAGTTTCAGGTAGAAATGAGATGACCGGAAATAAGGTAAGGGGCACAAACTGAAGCCAGCTGTATCTTCTTCGTTTGCATGACAAGGGTGGGAATTTTATTCTGAAAATAAGCTATTGCCTGTAATGGAGACACTGAAGACATTTTCACTTTAGAAAGCTACTACTGCAGCTCTGGATTAGCACCAAGAAAGGGAGAACAGAGCAACCAGGAAGCAGGCTACTGGCCAGCTCCCAGACCCGCGATGCGGGTGATCAAAGCTGGGTCGGCGGGCAAGGAAGGAGGGGCTGGTGCAATCTCCTTGCCTTTGCTCTTAAACCCCTAAGACCATTCAGGGCTACTTCCCTCGGGTGCCTTTCTTAAGGGTCCGGACACAGTGAGCTTCCCTTGTGATCCATCAAGCTGCCATTTGCATGCTGGACTGAGGGTTCCTCAAGAACTGTCGAGCCCAAATTGGACTAGGGCAGAAGTCTTGAAGACGCTGGGTGCGTGTGTGCAGAATATAATTCAAAGATGGCCTTCCAGAGAAGGGATCAAGATTGCAGGCTGCCTACGGCGTCATGTGTGTGCTTTCTAACACTTTTACTCAAGCTCTACAGAACGAAATCTTCTTTGTTTGAATTGTTTATTAATTAAAATCAACAACTCTATGGACTGTGTTATAATTGAAAGGCACTGTGCTGTGGTGTATAGCGACTGTCATTTTCTTCCTAATAAACATATTAGATATTCCTCAACTAATCCACAGAACATCATTACATGCTTAAATTATGTTATTTGAAGAGATAATTCATGTTTTAATTAAAAGTAGGTGGGGCCAAAATAAATACATAGTTTATAGCACCAATAACTGTCCTTGTGATTGCCTGACAGTGGGAAGCCCTCATCCTTGTTGGTAGTGTTTGTTACCCTATCTAGGTTAAATTGATATGATTTGAAGGATTAGGTGCCATCGGAGGGCTCAGCCCTTTCCTTCCGGTCCTTGGCTGTACAGCATCTGTAGTGACATGTCATCTATGCCACGAAAATCACAGTCATCTACTTACTATACAAGGCAACTGGTTTTTTTCAGGGGTTGACATTTTTTCCCTGCTGATTTCTTTCACTTTTTCATTCTAAATGACCCAACTGCAGCAATTTATTTACAACAGAAAAGACTTAAAAATTCAAGACTGAAAAGAAATTTGTTTTTGAGGCAATAATAAATGTTAACAAAATTAGATATATCTTTTTCTGACATTAAAAGGTTTTTCAGGATATTATCATTCACGGCTACATAGTGTTCTATATTTTCAGCAATATATTTTCTTTCTTTTTTTTTTTTTCCTTGTATTTTAGGGAATGGTCTACAGGGTGTTCAGGGCCTCATTACTAGATCGGACTCATAGGGATCTGCTTGTTTACAGCCTCCCATGAGCTGGGATTACAGGCACGTGTCACCACGCCCAGCCTGCTTGCAGGTGCTTTAATCCACTGAGCACAATGTATTTTCATAGTCTGCAAAGACATTTACTTGTGCTAGAACTCAGAAACTTAATTATAAAAATGTTCTAATATTTATAATCATAAAAATCACAGAATAAAAATCCATTTGACTAAAGAAAATTGATATGTCTGAAAGCAGAGTGGAATTTTCTGATTCA
>NW_004524684.1:277677-347384 GCF_000260255.1 Octodon degus | reverse complement strand
ATTTTTTTTGCAGAACAATTAAATACAATGTTCCTTTAACTTTTTTTGAATGTTTTTAGTACAGGGGCTACAGGGTCTTACTATACAGATCGGACTTGTAGTGATCCTCCTATTTCAGCCTCCTAAGCTCTGGGATTACAGGTGTATGCCACCATACCCAGTCTCAATCTTGGTCTCAGCATGCCCCAGGGGTGAGGCCAGCATGGCACACTGCATAGGCCTAAGCAGGTGCTTTACTCCACTGAGCTGGCTGGCCCTTCCTTTAAATTCAACAACATTTAATTCCTAAGTCGAAGACAACACTAAGTGAGAGAACAAATACTGTCAAATTCATATTTTTTTTGTTTAGTGAAATTCTGTATCATTTATAGTACTTTGTTTTAATACTATTTTGTACTCTTTAAAAAATAAAAAATAAAAATAAAAAAGAAATCAACCAGTAACAACAAAAGTTCCCCAAATACCATCTCAAACAAAAATTGATGATATGTCTCTGATGATGAGCAAAATGCTGTAACGCTGACAAAGCTTGGCTTCTGCGGGGGGCATCACCAAGATGCTTCACCAGAGATGGTGTGTGTGGCTGAAACCAACTCCTTTCCATTTAGCAGTAGTTTGGGAGGGGCTGCTTCATGCCAGGGACCTTGCCAGTTCTGGGGAGCCAAAGGTCACTGTGTCGTCCATCTGGGCGGACACTCCCTGGGTAGGAGGACTCATTTGCACTGCGGTAGGACCCTGTTTTTCACCTTCCTGGTGTAACATGTGCATCTGTGAGAGGCTGGTGTGGGGCAGAGTTGGGGTGCATGCGGCCGTGAGAGGCTGGCGTGGGGCAGAGTCGGGGTGTGTGCAGCCGTGAGAGGCTGGCGTGGGGCAGAGTCGGGGTGTGTGTAGCCGTGAGAGGCTGACGTGGGGCAGAGTCGGGGTGTGTGCACATGAGAGGCTGGCGTGGGGAGGGGGGTGCTGCAGAGCGCCAGGGCAGAAGGCAGTGCCTTGAGTCCCTGTCACATGTGTAACATTGCATAAAATTTAATCGAAGACGAACACAGAACCTACCTATAAGTCTTAACAGTGCACACAGAGTATGGTTTTACAGAATTGTAAATATATAAAATCATAGATTTGCATTTTGGGATAACTTAAAGTAGTTCTTTAGAAAAAATCCACTTTCTTTTGGTTAGTTTTGCTTATACTTAGTATTTTCAACAGTAGACCTTAGCCAATAATCACAAAATGAATAGATTTTAAGGCTACAGAATGGTCAATAATGCAAATTCATGATTAAGTAATAAATGCATCCTCAGTACATAGGACCAAGTGTGACTTAGACACGACCCACATAGCCAGGTCAAATACGTCTTACCTCCTTGTTCGCACAATTGCTGGGCGAGTGCATCTTTGAAAATAACTTGGCCCCTGTGTGTTGCCGTAGCCCTGGAAATGAATAGACAAAGGTTATTTCAGACACGGAAGTGTTGCTGCTAACGTTTTTTTTTTTGAAATTAAATTATTTAAAAATTGTATTCTTAAGTTTTACTTATATATACAGTCTTGAAGAGGGAGCGCATCTGAACAGTGATATAAATGCACAACAGTGAGCTAAGACATCTGGGCCGCTAATTACCTTGCCATCTCACTTCACAAAGACACAGCAACACATGTGCACTTATTTTGAAAACACCAGAGAACAAAGCCTGGATGGAAGAAAAAGTGTGGAAAGGATCTTATTGATGTTTCTTTTTCCAGAGACAATATAAGACGTTTTGTGGAGCAGTAATGACATTAGTACTGGAGATAGATGCTGTTCAGGTACTTTGGTTTTTTGTTTTTTGTTTTTTTTTTCCTGAAAACAACAGTAAGACTAACACAGAGTTGCGACAAGCTATTTCATTTTTATAAGATATTTTCAGAAAACAAAGACTATGCAGAGCTTTCACAATAATAAAATCTGTCAGAATAAAATACACCTCCTCCTGGCCCTGGGTCTAACTCGTCACGTGAAGGAGAAGCGCATCTTCTACCTGTGCTAATCACAGCCATGCACATGGAGGGCCAAGAAAAGCAATAACCCCACTGCAGATGTGTTCTTCAGGGACTATAATAGGAAATGTCTTATTAATGGAAGAATTATTTATGATTATATGTGAAGTGTTCTCCCTTAATTTTTTTGTTGCAAAATGTGATTTCAGAACAGAAAATCATGTTTTAAAACTTTGATTTTAGAATATAAGCTATACAGAATGTGTTTACTAGCTAAAAACACTTCACATTAATTCTTCACTTTGGTCTCACATCACTGTAGGACAAAAATAATTTGAACCAGCCACATCTGCTGAGGTGGATTTGGGGCAACACATTGTGCTTGTGTGTGAGGGTGTGAAGTTTGTGCCCTACACTTGTCCTAATGATACTTTTCGGTACAAATTTCATTCTTTGATGGGCTGAACAGGACCTAATGGCTCCCATCATTCCCTACTGTGGCCCCTATAGGAATGTATCTGCCTCCTTCACGCATTAGACGTTTCTCGTTTCCACTTTCCCTGGAATTCTTACCATCCACTAGTGTCACAACCCCAGTGTGTCCAACTCTCTGAAAGTAACCTGATAAACTAATGCATGCTGAAGTGTTAATAGGGGATGCTGTGCTATGCTGACATATACTTCAGCAGTGAAACTGTGAAAATATTACACCTTAACACACATGCACACATTGGTACAACAGTTGTGACTCTGAGCAGCAGAGAGATGTAATTGTAGAGAAAAATCATTGTGTAGCCTTCAATATGCGGCATATGGAAGCTATGAGGGAAGTTACTGCATGTTAATCCTTACAGAAATGTCAGATTAAACAACTGCCACCACTTTCTCTGTATATTCACATGTTCAGAAGGCTTCCTTTGCTGTTAGCCTTTATTCCGGCAGTCCAAGTCATGAGCACGATATAGATGTGTTTATCTCTCTTCATCAGGACAGGCTTTCTGTTCAGAAAGAACACTGGGACTTTCTTTAGCTAAATATGTTTAACCAATCCATTAAGCCAAGTGTTTCTCAGATCAGATGCGCTGCTGACAGCAACACAGTGATCAAAGGTGTCAAATTTTAATTTGATATTTGCTTTGGGAAGCGGATGCATTTTCAGAAGTTGCTAACTACCAAGAAACTACAATGTTTAAATAATTATCACTTTTACGTATCTTCCAGTTGTGAACATATAATATTTTTATAATATTTCTTTTGGTCCATTTAGTTACCATTGTGCTAGTTTGTGCTTCTCCTAAATAAGAGGAGTCCAAGTGTCTCCATTTTGGAAACAATCTTAGCCACTGCATGGCGCCTTTGAATGGTGTTTTGATTATTACTTGCTTTCTCAGAGTCATTACTTTCATCTATAGACACACTTCTGCTACTTTGCTTCACAGAATGAATGAAAGATACTAAGCTCACCTAGACAAGATTTCTTCAGCAGTGGTTCTCACTGTTCAAACACGTAAGGAATTCAGAGACAGAAGGCAGGGCAGCTTCATCTCTCAGGGCTGTCTCCTTCAGCTCCTCCATCCCATAGGCTTCCCACCACCCATCCCACATCACTGACACTTCCACTCTGCAACCCTGAGGCTGTCAGGGAGCTGCCCTGGCTGGCTGGCCATGCTTAACAAGATAGCAGAGAATGGTCTCTTGGAGGGGCAAAGGTTTGTTTTGGCTCCCTGTTTCAGAGGAGTCAGTCCATGGTCTGCTGACCCCACTATCGTGGGTTGAGGCAAGGCAGAGCCTGATGGTGGTGACAGTGCGCAGAGGAGACCCCTGCTGCCTCCTACCAGAGGCCAGGAGCAGAAAAGAGGGACCCAGGAGGAAGAAACTGGGGATAAGAGATAGTCTCCAAGGTCACATCTGCATACCCTACTCCCTTCCCCCACCAAGTCTTCCTGCCTCCTAAGTCTCTGTAACCTCCCAACCCTACCACCAAAGGGTTAGCCAGTGTATTAAGGTTAGAGCCCTCATCATCCAGTGCCCAAAACAATGTCTCTAAGCATGCTCCATGAGACACTAAGCTTCCCACTTAAGAGCCTTTTGGGAGGCATTTAAGATTTGAACCACAACTGGAGCAGAATTTAAAAGCCACTGAGCTCTTCCAAGCATATGGATCAGGAATGTGAGGCCCCCCCAGGATGCTTACTTGCCGCAGGGCACACAGCCTCTGAACGGCAGCCCAGCAATTAAAAGCTGGCTTGTGGAACACCATATACCATGTTCTCAGTGCCATTATCTGAAGACTTCTGCTCAGGAAAAGAAGATGTAGTAGTAATAACAATGTGGTTGGCACACACCATAGTTATTATTATTGTAACGCCTAGTGCAAAGTAAAATTTGCTACCTGCTCTGAATCAAATCAATGCTGGCAACAGCCCTGAGAGGTAGGTATTATTACCCTTATTTTCCTGAGCCACAGAACCACTGTATAATTTACAAACATTACACAACTGGAGACAAAGTCAGAAGTCAAGCCCAAGGAGTCTGAGTGTAGAACCCCGCTTTGAAACATTACATCTACCTCTCACTCATGTGGATCAAAGACACAACGGTTGCTTTCCATCTCTTTTGAAGCAAAGCCTGCTTCTGAGGGCTCATTTCTAAAGTCCCAGGCTCTCTCGCTTGTACTCTCTACTCCTTTAGGGTACAACTAAGCCCATTAATTTAATTTCCTTTGGACAAACTTGTTTTCCATTTCTGATTGGGCCAGCAACCGCAGGAAAATTGTCTCTGAAAATACCATTTCTCCCGACTGCTTCTCCACCTGCTCTCAGAGGGCCTTAATTTCTGGTCAACTCACTGCAGTCTCTTTTTCTAGCTCACTTCCCTCAAGCACCCCCAAACCCTCTCCTCCCCTGTTCTCTGCCAGCCGTGAGAACACCGGGGGCCACACCACTGCCTAACTTGCAGGGATGCCTCGTACACACATAGGGTGCGGACAGATGATCACCATGCGCCCACTTTCTGTGCAAACCTTTAATCCCTTCACCTAACCTTTCAATATAACAGTGCCTCACCCTATGGCCGGTGGATATTAGCATTGTATCTTGGGGAGGGGAGAGAGCGGAAGCCTAGGTGGCCAACAAGAACACAGGCCCCTGCAGTTTGTATTCTGCAGTGTCCGGAGTGCTATAACCCAGCATGTGGCTAGTGTCAGCAGTGGTACACCTACTTTGAATACACCTACAGCTAAGAAACAATTCATGGCGGTCTATCCCAGACTGCATCACTGATTTCCAATAGTTATGGAAATGTGAGTTCAAATTTATAAATATATGTTATATACATATTTTAAAATTGCAGCAACAATTTTTGGTACAGCAGCTTGAAATTTTTTCTAATAAGAATGCTTAGGTATGATATATGGTAACAGACCTAATTCATTTCTTAACTGTTATTTTTTGTCACTTATAGCTTGCTTTTTGAGAAGGCTGATTAAATTCATGGTGCAAATATCTAGGTTGGTACTACTTGTACTTAATTTTCTATAATTAGTGATCATTTTGCAGAACAATTCATAACATATGCTCATTCACTGTTCTGGGGGTTAGACCAGATACCTCAAGGAAGTTTCTAATAAGCACTTAGCTTATTGCTGGAAGACACACAGATCTCTCCAAAGCAAGCCTGATGAAGTGTCTCTGTTAGGTAAGAATTTTAAAACCTGTGTTGTAAGTTATCATTTGAAAAGCGCTACCTTTCTCTCCCAAATGAAGAAAGTTCATTACGATTGCCATACTCAGTGCTTGAAACAGGCTTTGTTTTGTTGCGACTTTGAAAGAGTGTGTGCCGGTCTTATGTTAACTGAACTCCTGACAATCATCCCCCCGAAGCAGTAAGAATTAAGAATGCCTGGACCACAAGCCAGGGCTGAAGCAGGCCTCTGCCACGACACTGACCAGCATTTGGAAACAATCAGCTCCAACTTCCAAACTACATGACTTCACATAATGTCTTTAATCCTTCTAGACTTCAGATTTCCTATCTGGTTAGGAAAACTTGAAATAACAGCTATTACTTAAAGATATCAATGTCCACTCTGTGGATACTTAATTTCTCCACCTAAGTAGAGCTCAAGCTTCCGAGACACTAGGACTCATTCATTAAAAATAAACTCTGCTCAATAAAGCACAGTCAAAATGACTTGAATGCAGAAGAAAATCAAAACTATTTGTACTTCTCTATTCATGACTTCTTTCCACTGTGCAATATTCTTATGAAGTTTTCAGAGAAGGAACACAAATAATTTTTAATAAATTGTTTATAATGCCTAAATCCCCAAGGGTATTGTTTATTTTTTTATGAATCAATGTATTCAAAGATCAACATGAAGAATAATACTAGTCATTTTATTTTAGAACTAAGAAAATGTGCTTTTCACACCACTGGTGGGTTACTGTTCCTGTCTTTCCCTGGGGCCCGGCATGTTTACTGTTTCTTGCCCATTTACAGCCTGAAAGGCATTCATTAATCAGCGACCCAAAGTTAATCTAGTGTAGTACCAGCATACGAAACTGCCCTTTAGAATATATGTGGGACATGGGGAAAAAAAGGTGTCCTGAGTTTGGTAAATTTGATCTTCAAAGGAATCAACTTATTTGCAAAAATCTTTCCCACTAGCCCCTCTATGCCACCAGCAAGTTATAGTGCTGTAAGGACACTACTTGACTTTTATTGAAAGAAGAAAAGAAAACTTAAGTGCTTTAAAATATATTTAAGAGCTGGCCAGACAGCTCAGCAGACTAAAGCTCCTGCTTAGGCAGAGCGCAGAGGCCAGGGTTCAAGCCCCAGCACACAGTATTGGCCCCGCCCCCCAGGGCGTGCTGAGATGGTGATTGATACTGGATGTGGTGGTGTGTGCCTGTAATCCCAGAGCTTGGGAAGTTGAAGACAGGAGAACCACTATGAGTCTCATCTACATAGTGAGACCCTATAGACCCTGTACCAAATACCTTAAAAAAAAATTACAAAAGGAATGATAAATCCAGGGAAAATTTGCCTTATACGCTCAACTGCAACTATGAGGAACTGTGTATATTTTTTTATAGTATTTTGCTTTTCAAAATTTTATTGCTTTCACTCTTTTTATAATTACTTATTTCACTCCTAAATCATAATGCTTTTGCATTTGTCATATATATATATATATATTATTCTCTCCCTGAAAATAATAAATTTCAGCATTAGTGCTGATTATCTATGTCCTTAAAAGTCACCAATATATGATGTAAATCTGTTTTCTGATTAATATGCAATTTACTAGCAAGAAAAATAACATATGCAAAGCTAATTTAAGAAGGAAAAATAAATCACTTGTTCACAGTGACAACTTCCAAGCAAGTGAGCAAGGTTAGGGGCTTACGCTGAGATGTAGGGTCTATGTTCCCACCTCACAGTCTATGTTCATCTGACGGTACAGGTTGACCTTGCTTAATCCAAAACTCTGAAACCCAAGACTCCAAAACATGAAAGGCTTTGAGCACTGACAGAATACTATGAATGGAAAGTTCCACATCTGACGGCATGTGGTGAGTCACAGGAAAATACACTAAAAATATTGTATAAATTACCTTTCATTTACATGAATAAGATGTGTATGAAACTAATTAATTCTATGTCTAGACTTTGGTTCTATCTCCAACTACCTCGTTATGAATATGTGGACATTCTAACATCCAAAGTAAAAGCACTTCTGGTCCCAGACACTTCAGACAGGCTGTACTCAGTTAGCCTACACTCACTTATGGTAGCGGCCATGTAGCAAGTGTTTGTGAAAATAGGCAAATGATAAGTCTGTGTTCCATTTAATATGGAGTATTAAATGTGCTAAAAAGTAACAAACAAGTTACTGCATAAAGATACTATGGAAAAGATAATTAGGTAAAATATAGATGGTCAGGATAAATGTTACTATCAGGAAGACTGATTTTGGGAATCAGTTACCAGTAAGAACAATAAAAAGAAATAAACTGAGGTGTTCACTTTATTCTTGTAGCACATTTTCCTTGTTCTATAACTTCTGAAAACAAAAATTGTGTTCCAGAAATGTCTTCCAAGCTTAAAATAAAAAAAAAATTCATATCACTTATTATTTTCAATTCTTTTTTATTAGTAGGCATTTGTAGTATATAATGACCACATTCCTTGTGGGGAGTTGGTATATGTATTCAACGCATCCTACTTCTCTTTTGTATTCCCCTCCCCTTGTACAACCTTGGAAAATTATTAAAATTCATTCAAGAAAATAGTGGTGCTGCTGTTTTATTTATTATTTATTTATTTATTTTTTGCAGAACCGGATATTGAACTCAGGCCCTTGCGCTTGCCAGGGAAGCACTTATTCCACTGAGCCATCTCCCCAGTCCCCCTGGTGCTGCTGTTTTAAACATCTTTCAACTAAGTGCACCTCAACGAACCTGCCTCAGAGGCATCCTTGTGCCAATCAGGGACAGATCTAGTAAGGCCCTGCCAATTCCGAGGAACCCTTAGGAAATACTAGAGAGCGAACGAAAGAGGCTATACTTTCATGGAAACACTCAGGCAAAGTACGTAGGTCTTGCTTCTGGGCTAAAAGAATGAACGAATTCTAGATATGACAGTTTTGTTCTAGGCCTTGCATTCATTACCTCCATATAATTTAGACTATGCCATCTGCTCTCTGTGTGTCTCCTTTGCTTAATCTAGAAAATAAACTGGACTAGACCTTGCCAAAGGCTCGGGTAGTAGATCTGCAACCAGAAGCCGCGGGTCTGCACCACAGGTTGTGTTGACCCTCCTTGGACAAGTGATTCTGTTTCAGAAAGAGCTAGACAACTCATGCTACTTATTTTTCAATGAGGGAGTGAAAATCACATGAGGCCAGCAATGTGAAAATGTTGTAAAATGCAAGAAATATGGCAATGACATCCTGGCTGGTTGCTTCAGAAAATACTGGCTCAAAATTCAAAGCGGATGGAAGGAACAAATTAATATATCAAAAGCTACTTTCAGTCTTAAAATGGGAAAAAGGGAAGACTGATATTCATTTTGTCAGTCTTTATGGGGCCAACTGATGAAACCTCTAATAAAGGATATGATTTCTAACCCAGTCAATTAATCATAACAAATTTGGACAACATTGATCCATTGTTGCAAAGACATCTTGCCAAAGTACCCACAGGAGTTTTTTGGAAGAAATAAGTTATAATATGCAAGCACATATTATAGGATATAGTATTGGATATTTTCTGTTATCAAAATAATTTGTATTATGAAATCTTTTAAATAAAGAAAATCATAATGAGATCACTCATATTAGTAACAAGGAAAGGCAACATTTTAGTGGACTATATACCCTAGTGATTCTAAAAATTAATTTCTAAATTTAAAGTTTTACATTAAACAGTTCCTATATAATTAAATATTGCCTAATAACATTTTAAAGGGCAATTAGTATTTTACTGTACAGTTATAGCATAGTGTCTTTGACTATTATTCTATTTTTGAAATTTCATTTATTTACAATATATGTACTAAGGAAATACCATGGTACATCAGTTCAAAAATGTTTTTATTTGAAAACGATTTGATTTGAAAACAGAAGCATCTGGCAAAAGTTTGTTTATGTTTGAACTCTGCATTAGAGGTCAACACAACTATGGACATCTCTTCCACACAAACACAAATGTGCTCATCTTTTCCAAAATGATGGAACAAATTGAGTTTGTTGACCAGGGTACCACTGATACAACTTCTGCCCATGCTGCTTGCTTGTACTTTCAGATGAATTTGTAAGATTGGGGTAATTAAAATAAGATCATAAACATACAGTCTTTGGGCCAGCCAGGTAGCTCAGCAGACTGAAGTGCCTACTTATGAGTCTCATCTACATAGTGAGACCCTGTAGACTCTGTACTAAAATACAAAGCAAACAAGTCAGTATATAGCTGCTCAAAGAATTAGAAACAGAACTACCCAATGATCCAACAATTCATTCATTTGAAATCAGTGTGTTGAAGAGGTGTGTGTACTCCCATCCACCAGGAAACACCATTCACAAGAGCAAAGAAATGGGAGCAACCTAAATGCCCCGCAGCTGAATAAATGGAAAAAGAAGATGTGGTACATAGTCACAGTGAATACACCTTGGCCTTTAAAAGGGACATTGTGACACTTGTGTCTGAATGGGTGAAATGAAATACCCTTATGACATGTGAAATAAATCAGGAAAGACAAATACCGCACTCTGTCTCTTATATTTGGAAACTTAAACAATTGAACTCATAGGAGCAAAGAGTGGAAGACACTTCTGGTTACAGAGACTGGGAGTGGAGGGATTAGGACCCAAAGGTCAAAGGGTGCAAGAAGTCAGGAGAGAGCAATGTGTTTAACAGTCTGTCACACAACTTGAGGAGTACAGTTAACACTAGAGTAGTGTACATTTCAAAATTTCTGATAGTAAATATCTAATGTTCTCACCACAAAAAACGCTAACTAATTCAGGGGCTAGGTATTTTAACTAGCTTGATTTAGTTATTGCACATTGTATTAATGAGCTGTAATATTAATTTGTAAACCATAAATAGGTACAATTAGAAAATGTGAATGTACATTAACAAAACATAGAACTAGAAAACCAGAAAAGGAGACACGAATGTTAAGTGAAATGCACCAACTACATGAGCTTAAACACCGCATGATTTCTCTCATGTGAGGAGCACAAAATAGTAATGAACTACAGGGTAAAATAAAAGGCAGTGGGCTGGAGAGATGGCTCAGTGGTCTAAAGCACCTACTTGGAACAAGCTTGGCAAAGCACAGGGACCACGGTTCGATCCCCCAGCACCAGATGCCAGCCAGCCCCGCCCCCTGGTGGGCTGAGCTGGCCACACACACACACACAATAAATGTAAAAAATAAATAAATAAAAAAACAGTGGAATATATTAAAAAAATAAAAAAAAAAGGCAGTGGGAAATGTGGAAATAGACCTTTTGCAAAAGGGAATGGAACCAAGAGATGGAGGCCGGGTGTGGGGAGAGAAGTGATGCGGTAAGGATCCAGATGCATTCTGGGCAGGTACCAGCTCCCCAAGAGGGATGGAACATTATGTACTATACACACAGACTCATATAAAGAGAAATATGAAAATTGAAGAACCGGATTAAAAGAAAACAAGTGAGAGGTCCTGGGAACACATAGAGGTGGCAGTCACCTGTAGGTCCTGAGAAGCAGCTTCACTAGGAGCGCAGTGTGCTGTTACCTTGGTCCTGGACTTCACAGGGCCAGATTTGCGGGAAATACACACCTGTTGGTTAAGCCACCCACAACCTACAGAACTTGTCACGGTTGTCAAGCTGACTAACAGCTGTGATGGTATTTCAGGAAAGGTGGACTGATTCCCCGTCCATCCATGTGGCCTAGAGACTGTCTGTCCGTCGGTTGGTGTTCTTGCCAGCGGTGCTGCGTTACTTTTAATTTCTAACCTGCTGACTACTGGGGATTTTACTTTGCATCTGTGTTGTTGACATTCTTTAACTTTCAAAGTTGTCTACTCATGTCTTTGCTAATTGTGCTATTGGTGGTAATGTTTTTTCTAAGGATTTATGAGAATTCTTTCAATGTCAAGGGTAATAACTTGTTTCTATATTTGTGAATATATTTATTGTAGTTTATAATTGGTCTTTCACTGTCTTTAGGGTTTGATTTATAAAAAACATTTTTAAAAATTCTATGTAATCAAACATTTTAATCTATTGTCTCCTGATATTTGCCCTCAGGGCTCTCAGGCTTAGAAGCTCTTCTTTATTCAAACTCAGTTAAGAAGATATTCAAGCACATTTTCTTTTGTGAACTTTTTATGTCCACCTGGGAATTTATTCTGGTAAATGGACATTCAGTAGAGATTTGAATTCATTTTTCTTATTTATTTGAAAGATGTTGTAGCATATTTTATTGAATAATTCTTTATCAATATATTTGCTATGGACTCTTTCCTAATTTGTATCTTTTGGTATCAGCATTAGTTTCTGGGATATCGATACAGGCCCACGGCCTGTCCCATATTTGTGGACAAATTTCCACATAAAATCAAATATGAGAGTAGGGTGAGCATGGGCTGAAGGTGATGTGTACTTACCATTTCTGACTCGATCAGCAGTAAATAGTTCTTAAATAAGCCATAAGTAGATTACAATTATGAGGTCAAAATACACAGTTAAAATTTTAAATCTGAATGTTGTGCTTATTTCTAGCTGTTCCATATCAGTTGATTCAAAAAATGTAATGGTGTAATTTCTGAGTCTGTGACAGTAGACTTGCCAATTGAGTTTTCATGTGGGTAAAATGGATGAATTTTGTAAAGTTATAATAAACCTGGACCTCTGTAAGAAATATGGAATCGCAGAAGGTCTAGAATGAAGACATCAGGAATAATATTGGGTAACTGAAAACGGGGAGATGAGCAGCCCTGGCATGCAAAGGAGGTACTGTCAAGCACTGCTTGTTCTTTATGAACCTTGCTAAGATAAAAAGATCCTAACATAAAAACGATTCCAACATAGTGCACAAAAAGATGAAAAAATAATTTTTAAAAAAATGTCATCAGGACACTACTCAATTACAACACTAGTGGTCTTCGAAAAATTTAGAGCATGTTATTTTAATCTGGTACTGTATCTCTAGGCAACCTATCACTCAAATGTAAAGAATCAAACATTCTTCCTCCCAGGTACGCTTTCTCAGGAAGCAATACTGAAAGTGCACCAAAGAAAATGATTCCATAAATTTGAAGAGAAATCATGATTAGTTCTACACAAAATAGTAGGTTGCTCAGAAAAATATTGAAACATGCTATTTGGTATTTCAGTGGTATCTATGTAACCACTAAATTGATTTATTTTATTAAAATTTCATATATTTACATTGGAATGATATGGAGGGTGAAGTTGTGTGCTGGAGGGAATAATGGTATGAAAAGTATAAATCTTTGCACAAAAACAGTCAATAGTTTTACACAGATTATTTAGAGACACTGGAAGCAAAAGATAAATTGATGACAGTAGCCTTTTCCATAATCACTTCTGAGAGATGAGGAAAGTGCTTTTTTTTCTTAAAAGTCTTTCTCTTACTTTAAAATTTTTACCTTTTCCCCAAAATAAAATTTAACTTAAAAACAAAATGAAATCTAAAATAAGTACAAGGAAGAAAACGATGAAGATTAGGGCCAGTGAGATAGCTCAGTGGACTAAGCACCTGCTTAGGCAAGCACAGGGACCAAGTTTTGATCCCCAGCACCACCTCTGCACTGGCCCTGCCCCTGAGCACATTGTGCTGTCCACTGAGACTGGGCATGGTGGTGCACTCCTGTAATCCCAGCACTGAGGAGACTGAAAACAGGATAATCACTATGTGTCTGAGCTGTGTAGTGAGACCCTGCACCAAATACATAAAAAAAGAAAAGAAAATGATGAAGAGTAGAGCAGAAATGAATGGAACAGAGAACTGAAAAAGAATAGAGAAAACTGACAAAATTTGGCTCCTTGAAAACAAAACAGTATGGAATGTTCTTTAGATAGATGATCAAGAGCAAAAAATGGAGATGGGGCCTAAAGCCAGTTTTCTCCAATCAGGGATGAGAGATAGGATATTACCATTAACTTTAAATAAATAAAAAAAAATAAGGAAAGACTATGAACAGCTATATACCACAAATTAGATGGCCAAGACGGAATGCAAAGTCCTAGAAAGACAGAAAGCAATTAGACTTAATCAAGAAGAAATTGAAAATAGGAATATTTTATAAGTAAGAAATTGAGCTAGAAAGAAAAACACACTTTCACAAAGAATAGGAAATCCCAGTCCAGATGGCTTCATTGGAAAATTCTGCAATTCTTTAAAAAGGAAGTATTAACCATTCACAATCAAGGACATCATTATGGTCTAGACTTACAATGTTTCCGCAAATTCTCATGTGTTTGGAAGGAGATTAGATCATGATTGGATCTTCTTAGTGGGTTCATTCATTGATGATTTCAGTACTTCATGTGCTATTAGGAGGTGGGGCCGGTGGGAGGGATGGGTCACTGTGGGTATGGCTTGAAAGAATGTGTTTTTGACCCTGGCTTCTTTCTCTCTCATACCCTCTGCTTCTTGGCACTCATAGGTGAAGCAGCTGTCCTTTTCTATGGCTTTCCACCATGATATTTCTGTGTTGGAGTCAGCTGACTATAGACCAAATCCCTCTCCAAAATACGACAAGTTAAACCCTTCCTTTTTCAAATCTGCAGTAATGAAAAGCGGATGAGATAAACATTAGTCCTTTAGAAACTTCCAAAGAAACTAGGAAAAATGATTTTTTATGCCTTCTGTGAGGCCACTATACCAAAGGCAAATAAAAGCATCCAAAAACCACAAAATAAAAAGAAAACTGTATGACTGTCCCTTAGGTATATAGATACGAAAGTTGTCAACAGGATTCTGCAAATTAAATCAACATACACAAAAAGTATCACAGATCATGACAAATGAAATATATCCCAAGAATGCAAGGATGGTTTGCATAAAAAAATCATTTAAAGAATAAAGGTCAAAAAATACATAAACATTTGAACAGATTAAAATGGCTTGATAGTTTTAAACACTCTTTGATGATGAAATCATTCCATAAACTTCCATCTGATAGAGTCCTTCTACAAAAATATGGTAGCTAATATCATACTTGTTGGAGAAAGATTTTAGTCTTTCCTTCTAAAGTCATGGTTGGGGAGGGAGAGGAGGAAAAGGGGATGAAAGAACTAATGTGTGTTATGTACATGTATCAACTCCCCACGAGGGGTGTAATCATTGTGTATTACAAACATGTACTAATAATAAGTAAAACTTCTAAAAATGACAAGAATTATGCTGTTGTTACTTTTATTCAACATTTTAGTGGAGATTCTAGCCAGATCAATAAGGCAGTAAAATGAATATGACACATGCCAAATAAAAAGAAGTAAAAATCTGTTTATTTTTCAGATGGTATAATCTGGTATACAGAAAATATTAGTACATTTATTCACAAGAATGCTCTCACAACTAACAAGTCCAATAAGATAGCATAGTACAAGACCAACACACAAGAATAAGTTTATTTAATACTTTATCAATTGACCCCCCAAAAACTTAAAATACGATTTAATTACTAATTACATCAAAAAGAAGACATTTGCCAAATGAAGTACAAGACTTGTACTTGAGAAGCTACAATTCATTACTGAAGAAATTGGCAAATTAAAATTCAAATAAAACAGAAAGACACCTCATGTACACCAATGGATCAGAAGACTAGTATGTTAAACTAGAAATGCTACCCAGATAGATCTCTAGATTCAGCACAATACTTCTCAAAACTCCAGCTGGGTATTTTGCATAAATTGACAAGCTTATCCTAAAATTCAAATAGAAATGCAAGGGACTCTGAAGAGTCAGAAAAATTTTGATAATGAAGAAATTGGAGAATTTATACTTCTTGATTGAAAAACTTACTATGAAGTTACAGTTAATAAGGCAGTATGCTATTGCTACAATGACAGACACATAAGTCAATGGAAAAGAACCAAGAGCCCTAAATAAAGTCATAGTCAATAAATTTTCAAACAGGAAGTTAGGAGAATTCCGTGAGCAAAGAAGTCATTTTCAACAAACGATGCTATGTCAACTGGATGTAAAGATGCAGAAGAATAAAGTTGGACTCCCACTGGTACCACATCCAAAACCTAATTGAAAAGTGATCATAGATTTATGTGTAATAACTGATCTATAAACTTCTTCAAAGAAATGATGAAGAAATCTTTATAACTTGAGATTTGGCAATGTCCTCTTAAATACAACATGCAAAGCACAGCAGAAAAGAAAAATCCAGTAGATGAGATTTCATCAAAATAAACAATTTTTCTGCCATGAAAAATATCACCAACAAAACAGAAAAATGACTCATGAATGGAGGAAATATTTTTAAATTACATACTGCTGAGGAACTTGTATCCAATATACACAAAGAACTGTCACAACAAATAACTCAATTTAAAGGTGGGCAAGGGATTTCAACAGACTTAATCCAAAGAAGGCAGAAATGGTCAAGAAATATATAAGCAGATGTTCAGTGTCTCTAGCATTTAGGGAGATGCAAACCAAAACCACAATGAGCTAATGAAAAAGGTAATATGAAAAAGATAATAGTGTGTACTGTGATGAGGATGTGGAAAAGTTAGAGCCCTCATATATTGTAGGTGGTAACATAAAATGGTGTGACCAGTTTGGAAAAACTCCGGCAATGCCTCAAATGTTAAACACTGAGTGACTCAGCAATTCCATTTGTAGTTATATACTAAGAGAATTGAAAACAGATGGTCAATAATTTGTACATAAATGCTCCTAGGAGCACTATTTATAGCAAAAATAGAAACAAATGCCCATTAACAGAAGAATGCCCAAGTAAAATGTGGTATATCCATAAAATGGAATATCACTCAACCATAAATAAGAATGGAAGGCTGTGCATATCACAACATGGTGAACCACATATACGCCGTCACTAAACAAGTCATGAAAGACTGCCCATGATGTGATTCAATCATATAAAACATGTGGAACAGACAGACCGATGCACAGAGACAGAAGGCAGATTAGTGGTTTCCACGGCGATAGGGAGATGGAGAAATGGAAAGTGATTGCTAATGGGTGAAAGGCATCTGTTCAGAGCGTTGAAGTATTCCGAAATGGTTTACAATTATTACAAAAAAGGAAATTCATACATGTTTTGGGGACATCACCAATTGTGGAGTATGATGTTATATTGAACCAAAAGGAATATTTTGTTGCCTGAAACATCCAAAGAACAAAGAACTACATTAGTAAGTTTGGTTTTTTTACACCATTATCCTTCAATGCTTTATTAAAAAGAAAGCAATATTTGGCCCAAGGAAACTATACAGCCTCAAATTACAATAAAATTTCAATTATTTGGTTTTTTTTTTTTTGGTGGAACTGGGTATTGAACTCAGGCCTTTGCACTTGCCAGGCAAGCACTTTGAAATTTTAATTAAACCAAAGTTTATTTTGCAATTTTGAGCGGAGGGAGAATATTTTTTTCGTTTGCAATGTGTAAGTACTGCTTCCATTACCTCCTTCAGTACATAGCTAGATGAAAAAAAAAAGCACATTAAATTACTGATATAATGATTATCTAAAAGTCTCTTTAAGCTATCAAGATATCAATAGCAAAGTCTTTTGGTCCAACTCAGGCAAAACCAAAACTTATCTAAGTATATTAAAGCAGACACTTATTCCTTAAATGATAGAACTGCAATAACCAAAATAAATGCTTAACATGTCATCTGTATTTTTCTGTCCCTTTCTTACCTAGAAATACACTTCCTTAAGTTTATATAGAACCAGAATTTAACTCAGTTGCCTCAGTGTTTCAAGTCAGTTCCCATTGCTGGAATGTCCAGGCAGGAGTTCTGGTACATGCTGGTAGGCCTGTCACTGGGGAATCTGACTTTGGAAACACAAGTCTCCTTAGAGCTGTTTACCTGCCCAGTGACAGCTGGACAGTGGCCCCAGAGAGAAAGGACAATATTCTTTTGAGGACATTGCTCCAGAGGCACATTTTCACGGCAAGCACACGGCACAAGAGATGGACATGGACAGTAGGAGTGGGGCTGGCCATCATGCGTAACACAAGCAAATATTTTGTTAGAAATATTTTTATTTTATACATAGTATACATTTTTTTCTGTTAAGGGATGGTTTAAAAGACTTTTTAGCTCATTAGCCAAGTGATTCTAGAAATAGAAAACTATAGAATTATACAACTGCAGGACCTATCCTTAATCAGTTACTTCAGAATCTCTGGATGTCAGGTACAGGCCTGTGTTATTATGGTTACAGCCAGAGGTGAAAATTACTGGTCTGAATGGCTTTTCCCTAAGAGTCAAAGGATGTGTCACACATCCTTTGAGTAATGTCACCCATTCTCAGTTGGTATATTCATACAATCAGAAAATTGTTTCATTTTTTCTTCTTTCCCCAATCAGTGACCCCTTAGTAAGAATTAAAAATCATCTTTCTTGTCCATTCCCTTCAAACTTGCGCCTTCTTTGGAAGATGTGGATCATTTGGATATCCAACTCAGAAGAAAAGCCAGAAAAAGTGCCTTTTCAGTGAAGTGAGATTTTCACTGTGAGCCTAAATGTTATGAAAATACATATTTTTAAAGCAATCTCCTGTACATTTATTTATTTACAAGGTGATATCAAAGCAATTTCTCAAGCTGAGTACTGCTGACATCTGAGCCAAGCATGTCCTTGCTGTGTGCACCTGTCCTGTGCACCGTAGTGTGCTTACTAGCAACACAGGTCTTTGCCAGTAGATAGCAGGTATCACAACAAAAAATGTCTCCAGACATTATCAAATGTTACCTTGGAGCCCTGGCTAAATTATAAGAACCCTTATAAGAACCACTGGTGCATAGATTTGGAAGAATTCAGTCTATGTCAAATTACAGTATTTACATGGCACTGCTGTTTACTACATTGAATATTATGCATTTTGACACTCCTAGTATGAGAAGTAGTTCAAAATGGCTCACAGGGCCAGGGAGATGGCTCAGCAGAATAAGTGCTTGCCTGGCAAGTGCAAGGGCCTGAGTGCAAACCCCAGTTCCCACCAAAAAAAAAAAAAAGAAAAGAAAGAAAGAAAAAGGCTCATGGCTAAGAGTTTAATTATGTGTAATACCCTCTAAAGCCGACTAGCATTTTCTATTGAAGTCAATTTCTGAAGAACAGTCATAACCACCTTCTATATTGCTTTGAGCACAAAAGAAAAGTAAGAATTGACATGTACATTAGATATTCTGCAGGAGATTTCTGCATAAATGGTCCTCACAGGCTCAAGCTAAGCTCAGCTTTAGGAAAATTGTCTTGTTGTACAATTTCTGAGTTTATTGTTTGACTAACACAGTCTTTAGGGTTGGGAAAGTTGAAGTGTGCAGGGCTTGTAATTAAAGATCTTGCCTGGAATTGAGTATAATATTGTTAGAGAAAGCCCAGGGTAGACTAATGAGAGGTGATGAAATCATAAGGTATAAACAGCAGAGTTCAAAGTCATAACACAAAGGCCAGAGCTTCCATAACAGCAAAGGAGACTGAATCAATCAATCAATCAATCAATCAATCAATCAATCAGAAAATTAGGTGTTTTAAAGTCAAATTATATTCTGCATGAATTTTTTTCCTTCCCTTTTCTGGCAAGACATGGGAAAATCAATTTGAGGGACTTCCCTATTTAGCTAAACTAAAGCTGTATTGCAAACAAAAACAGGTAACAGGATGGTTAAAAGTGAATAGCTATAGAAAATGAGTATTTTAAATTCTTTTGTAATTATGAAGCCCAACTCTTTTACCAAAAGCAGGAAAATGATAGCTTGTCATTATAATTTTGCCCTAGTAAACATCCACTATTTGAATTACATCCCACAGGGAAGTATGCTTTAATATAGTCTGGGCTGCTGGAATGTCATAATGCACTTTCTGTAAATATTCTAATTTTATATAATGGTAAAGAAATCATATTTTAATTTTTTCTGTAGTTCATTATGACTCACTGCTATGGCAACTGCCAAATCGGTCAATTTGCATCAATAATAGAACAGGCTCCTATTGTCTCTCGTCTGACACAATGCCAACTATATGGCCTACCTATTCCAATAGGGGAATCATGACTTTCAACTCTTTTCTAATTTTAATATCCCTGGATTTGTGCACAGTAAATTCTTTTCAAATATTGAACTGAGTGTATGTGCTCAAGTACTTTCCTTTTGAAGTAGATCATATAAGAGCCAGCCTGATATCTCAGGGGACTAAAAGTGCCTGGTGAGGCAGAGTACATGGCGGGTGTTCGATCCCTGGTGTGCTGTGCCAGCCCGCCCCCAAGGCACGCTGAGATGGTAATAGAGACTGGGCATGGTGGTGCCCACCTGTAATCCCAGTGCTTGGGAAGCTGAAAACAGGAGGACCACTGCGAGTCCGATCTAGGTAGTAAGACGCTGTAGACCGTGTAGAATAGAGAAAAAAATAAATAAAACTAGATCATATAAAGAAACAGATTTCCACGTTGTCGTGGGATAAAGAACAAATCCTATACAAGTATTTGAAACCCAAATTAGTTTGTTATTCTTCTATTATTTCAAAATCCCGGCAGTTGAGTGATTTTGGTTGCTCTATTGTACACATCTCCCAACTTATTTGTTAGTTGACCTATTGAGAATTGTAGAATTAATCACTCCTCCCTCAGAGAGGGATGAATAGCTGAGCTCTCTATCTTGTAACTTTAACTCAAAGTTTGTTTTCAACAATAGAAAAGAATAGATACAATGTTTTTGGCCTGGAGAAAGTCCATAGCACTCAAAATTTACAAAACTGTGAAGCAGCCAACAGCCAATGACCTAAGAGTCTGCAGAAAGTGCGTGGGCACAGAGCCACAGGCCCACCTTACATACTCACACAGATTGCTCGGCATACCAGACATTTCCTAATGACTTTTCCTTTGAATATTAATTGATCTTTTTTAAAAAAAACATATTTGATTGTTGCAAGGTCTCACTATGAAGCTTGGACTCATGGTGACCCTCCTGCTTTCAGCCTCCCCAGCACTGCGATTACAGGAGTGCACCACCCTGGTGCTGGGGATCGAACCATGGACCCTGCACTTTGCTTAAGCTTACCTAAACAGGCACTTTAGTCCGCTGAGCTATATCGCTGGCTTGCTAATTTATCTTTCTATAAGACCTATTTTCTATTTTATTTTGGAGTGATTTTAGATTTATGTAAAAGTTACCCAGGCAGTATAAGAGGCTCCCATATACCCTTCATCCAAATTTGACTAATGTTAACATCTGATGTGACCATGGTTCATTTAATACTGAGAAATTCACATGCAGATTTTACCAGTTGTTCCAATAATGTCTTCCTCCTTACAAAGTCGGTCTCTAATCCAGGATACTAAGTCATATTTAGTGAGATCTCTTTTGTAAATACAAAAATTTCCAGGCCATGTAATTTATTGAATTACCGACCAACCCTATTAAGAACTCATTTATTACATTAATTTTCTTCTGGAGGGAAAAGATAAGGGCAGCATGAAAATCCTGGGCATTGGGAGCACATAAAGGAATTGTGGAGGGGAGAAAATGCTGCCAAGAAGGGAGGTAACATATCAAAGCCAAGAGACTCAATTCTGCCTGGGGCCGGCCCTGTGCAGCTCAGTGTAATTGGCTTCCTCAATTGCTACATCTGATGAACTAATTTTCATTTGAGAGAAAACAACAAATCATTAATTATGGTAATAAGTCACAGATTAAAATCTTTGTCTGTGTATTCTACATGCACTGCGATTTGTGCCCTGGGTCATCAGCCTTGTGTCCCCAGCTTTTCCTAGGTCCTCATTCATGGGATAAGTTCTAGGTGAAGACACCTTGGATCATCCAGCCCTGGACAGCATTCCTCACTGTCTTTGCAGAATAAGTTCTGACCCACTTCTGCTGTCACAGATCTTAGCCCCAATCTTGTTCTGATAGCACTGTAATGCAAAGCTATCTTTTCAGAGGGTGCATAGGACTGATAAAGAACGTGAATTCTGTAGTCAGATCTTAGCTAGGCATTCCATTGTATTGAGAGCTTGGACAAATTAGACAAGTCTCTGTGCCTCAGTTTATTCAATCATCTATAAATGGGAGAAAAAAATGGGCCCTCAATATTATCACTTGGAGGCCTCCCTGGCCCCAAACTATGTATGCTTATGCTCTAGAATTTTGCTTTCTAGGCTTCTCAGCCTTATTTTTCGAGAATAGTTTTGTTTTGTTGTTGTTGTTGTTGTTGTTTTTCAGAACTGGGGATTGAACTCAGGTCCTTGGGCTTGCCAGGCAAGCGCTTATTCAACTGAGCCATCTCCCTGGCCCCTTAGAGGACTAATTGCACTGGTCCACAGGAATATGCTTTTGGCACATAGTCATGTTTGGCACTCAAAGGGTCAACTTAACCCAATTCTAAAGGCAGGAAGGAAAAACAGTATTTCAACCCTGTCATCCAGGAACATTTATAATTTACCCACCTTTCTCTGATGTGGGCTGTCAGAAACTGGTGATTCCTGAGTCTGTGTTGTTCTCTGTAGGTGCCATTGAAGGCCAGCAGACCTTTCCCAAAGGGCATCTTTGGGCACGCCACCTCTCTCATCACTTGGCATTTCTACCTAAGTGCCTGCTCCTAATATTTCCTGGTTGTAATTCCAGCACTATTGTAGGCACAGGGAGTGAACTGAAGATGTTTTCACATCTTAAGTTTATACCAAGGTCTTCCACAGCTAGACAGCCAGTTGCAAAACATCGTCCTTCAGTACCAAGTGTTGATTACTTAGGTTTCCAGTTAGTAGGCTCAAGCCTACGGGAGACTGGACTTCAGCCTATGCTGTCCTCCACCTGGATTAGGGCCTCATGTCACCTTTTGCTCAGTGCCGGTCTCCTGAGCACCAGAAACAATCCATCCCATCCTCTCCTTTCTTCCCACTTCCCATGTGTCATGGGTCTCCAAGACCACCTTCCTAGTTGCTTTCACAAAGCAATGAAAACATCTATGGAATCACAACCTTACTAGGAATAATAAATGGAAATGGTGCCAAGCTTGTCTACATTAAGCAACTGTTTTATAGAATCAGTAATTTATACTATAATATCTTTTCAACTTTGAGTGGGGAAAAAGAGGAAAAGGGATATACCTTGAGACCATAATGTTAAGTGAAATAAATCAGATGCACAAACTTAAGAGAGGAGGGAAAGGGGATGAAAAATGAACTGAGGTGTGCCAGGTACATGTGCAAACTCCACACAAGGAATGTGCACCTTCTACTCTGCAAACATGAATCTATGAAAAATAAAGAAAAAAGAAGTAATTGAATAGGTCTAATGGAGCTAGTTTTAAATCACACATTATCTACCATTAATCTGTGAACTTTTATATGAATATACTTGCAGAGGATGCTGATGCTGCCCCAATTAAAATTATGGCAAAGTTATATTATTTAAAAAAATGATGTCTTTGTGAGGAAGCCCATGTTGTGTGGTCCACGTTCCTCTGTTTGTCAGTGTTCCTTCATGACCCACCCATTCATGGCTCTGTGCATGTTCTCAGTTTCTCTGACCACCTGACAATTTAATGTGCGGTGCAATTATCACTGGGGAGTCAGTTTCCCCTGGGCAAGTCCCAGTCATCTGTTCGGTCTCATCTCGAGAGTCCTTTCTTCCCTCTAAAACCAAATCAAATTCCTTGTGGTCACTGCTGTCTATACCTCTGACTTCCCTTCATGGCACTTATCACCGTTCTATGAAGCGTCTGTTTGTGAAGTATGTTGGAGTGGTCAAGGCCTCAGGGGCCTGAGTGTTTGAGTCTGAATCTGCTTCCACTCTGTAGGCAGATCACGTGAAATGGTGACTTGCCTTCCCTGAATAACAGGGCCCACCTCCTAGATGATGGCAAGGGCTTCAGAAAACGGTCCCTATCTGGCCAGCGAGATAGCCCAGTGGACTAAAGTGCCGCGATTCCGATTCGATCCCCAGCTCCACATGCTGCGCCAGCCCCACCACCAGGGTGGGCTGAGCCAGCCAGAGCCAGAGTGTGGTGGTGCACTCCTATAATCCCAGAGCTGGGGAGGCTGAAAGCAGGAGGCTCACCATGAGTCTGAGTTGCGTAGGGAAACCTGCAACAACCAAATACATTAAAAAAAAAAAAAGTCAAGAAAAAGAAAATTGTCTGTATGTCCAGCTTGGCATATAAGCACCCAGTAACTGTTTAATACAAATTTAAATTGATCTACGTTATTAATCTATGTAATATTATTAATGATAAAGGTGTCAAATAATAGTACTATGAGAGCAGGGAGCACTTCTCTTTGTATATTGATGAATATTTCTAGGGCAAAGTATAATCTTTGGCACAAAGTGGATGGCCACTAAATACTTCCTCAATAGCTAAGTGAAGAAGAAATAAACACAAGTGAGTTTCCACTTAGAGTTTATGCTGTTCAGAGGGGAGAAGTTTTTTTACTCATGAAATTAAGAAAATAAAATGCAAGAGCAACATGAAAAATGATGAATTTCACAAGTTCAGGGGGGAAAATAATAAAGGGAATGACTTTGTAACATTCCAAATTTTGCTATAAATTCTTGAAAAAAAATTTTAGAGGGCAAAGCAATAAAAATGGTCAAGTGTTGAAAGTTATGATTTTCAGTAATGAAATATAAATAAGAAACAGGTAAAATGAGTATTGTTTACTTCACACAATGCAGCACATACATTCAGGGAAAAAGTATACTAGGGCTTTCAAACTGGAGGTGGATGAGGGACATGGTGAGTTAAAAGGATTACTATTGTTAAATAAATCACAATGCTCTAATTGGTCTTTTTCTATAAACTTGAATTTTTGTATATTAGATTCACTCTAAGAGCAAGGTCCACAAGAATTTAAATTAAACTAAACCTAACAGAGCTATAGAAGTCACAAAAATCCAAGATACCCAAGTGAGAAAATTTGAGAAACATTTTCTTAAGTGGCAAAGGATTACATTATACTAGCGCTGTGCATTAAATCCCTGAGAATATAAACTACGCATCTATGTACTGACACAATTGAAAGTTTCCTTATAAAATCAGAATACTAGTTCAGTTTAGAGGCTTGGGCTGGCTGTGGGGATATGTATTATAACTTCATCTGCAATATCAAGTGGGGATTTTTTAAAGTGGATCTTTCATAAAATGTACAAATAAGAATTTCTGTAACGCTTGATTTACTGATGGAAACAAAAATAGAGCTTCCTATGTAACTGTGATCACAATATGAATCTTTTTTAAGAATGCTGATACTTCTTAACATGAATTAAACCAGCAGCTTATTTGACAAAGTATTATATCCTATAATGTGTTATTTCCAATCAAAATCTAGGGTAAATATTCCTAGGCCATATTTCCAAGTGAATTTATGTGGATTAAAGGGAATCACCCACAGAGATATAAGAACACCGGAGTGTGGTGTCTCTCTAGTGGTCCAGAATAAGGTCACTTCTTTCCTAAAGCTCTTTCTAGATCTTTCCATAATGCTACAGCATTCCATTTTCATTTCCACTAAAACTCAGATTTATGAACGTTTGCGATTGCTGCTTTCCCCATACCAAACTACAGCAATGGAATCACCATGATGGGGATTAAGACACTTTAATGTATTTAGTGCTTTTAAATGCATCTGGATATTTCATTTATTTAATTCACTGCCTTTGTTTAATGTGTTTTCATACGCTAGATGTCTTGAATATACTTAGTGTTCTTCTAGTACGTGACAAAGTCTCAGGGGTTGGGAATCACGTGATTAAGGCAGTACTGGTTAAAAGACATCTAACTATGGTGACAATGATTGAAAATTATGAGAAGAGCTCCATGTCTTCCCTTAGCACTCCGATGACTGATTGTCTTCGTGTTCTTTGGCACCTTCTATGGATAAAGCTTTGTGCTACGCACAGCAGGAAGCACGTTCCCAAACCTTGTTATCAAATGCCTTAGAGACTGCAGCTAGATATTTGGCTTCCACGCCTAGAAAAAAGGTAAGGACACGGCGCTTTGCAGGCACTCCTGCATGTTATACTGGGAGAAGATCGTTACGAGACTCGGTGACAGTCCTGACAACTGCATTTCCCCAACAACAGGAACTGGTGGGTTAGAGATCTCAGGATGCTGTCATTTTCCTGTCTGCTACTCTCCAACAGATGTAATGGTGGGGGGTTGCTTTCGAAAGTGGGGTTCACCAGCTATTTTAAAAAGTGGAAAATTTTTATGAGGGTGAAAATTGCACCCAAAAATATCTCAAGGCTATGAAAACCGGGGAGAATCTTTTGAGTTCTGAGCTTAAGATCTTCCAGTGAGTGTAATCGGAGAGAAGATCTCCATCCCTTAATTGGCTTCACCTTCGCTGTCCCTCAGACACAAGGACTCTTTATCACATTCTTTTATTTTCTCATCCTTTGGGGGGAAATTCTTACAGTTGGAATTTTTGTAAAATGTTCATACACACCTTTATCTTTTGGAGTCACATTTGTTGATGGAGAATTCTGCAAGAATTGAATCAGTCTGGGGTTAAGAGAAAAGTTGTTTCTAGTATATGTAGGAATTATTCTAAATTATATCTAACTGCTTGCATGATTAATACCAAAACCAAAATATTCATGGGGAGAAATCAAATTTTGTCTGAAGTTGCTGGAATTTTTGTTGTATTTGAGGCAGAATGGCACTAAATAGCAGCCTGGAAAGAAACCCATCATTTCTGCTCTGAATGTCTGACAAATTAGGAATAATGCCTGTTACACTACACAGGTCACAGCCTGTCAGGTATGCATTTCTCACTCCATGGCAGCGACAATGCATATATTAGCTGTGTAAATGTGAAATCTACACACAGTTCTCAGCTTAGAATATGTTTAAATATGCTTAAAGAAATCTGGGCATAAACAATGCACACTAACACCAAACTTGATTCTGGAGAGCCTGGGCAGCCACAAATTATTTATAAGGAATCAGAAGCAAGATTCTTCAGACAGACTGAATGAACTAATGTATGCTATCACTATGAAGTTATGCAAAAAATACTACTAGGATTTTTTTTTTTTTTTTTTGGTGACAAATTGAACACCTCAGTCTTAAGCATGAGCTATAAAAACAGGTTAGAATACAGCTTGCCTATGTTGTTCAGTGTAGGGTGGGCTCCATGATGAATTTTCTTCTCTTTGTTCCTTTGCTAAGCATCACACTGAGTTGGGGCGTTTTAATATGGTGAAGTGAACAAATTAACATAGATGAATGATGTGCAATTGTTGCACATTAGGAGGTCTAGTAGGGCTTCCTGAAAAGGAAAGCTTGTAATAGATAGTCAGGCATGAAAAATATATATGCTCAGATTGTAGTAAAAGACCAGAGTCAAGGAGCAGATCAAAGGTAAACTAGCTTCTTTATTCATGGTTCTACTAATAATCTGAGTGACTGAAGTTGGACAACTAGTATTTTACCTGTCTAAGCATCAGATTCTTTACATGTATAGTCTGGCTTGCCTATTTCCTAAGTTTCTAGAAGGCATTTCAAACAAGAAAGGGGTATGAAAGTATTTTTATAAACAGAAAGTGACTCAATACATGTAGACAATTAAGACCTAATTTCCCGAGAGCCCCTCTGACCACCTCTGTACAATGTGTGAGTATGCGTGTGTGTATGTGTGAGCGCAGAAGACCACTGCAGTGTTGCCAGTCTCCAGACTTGTAAAATGTATTGGTATCTTAGCTCTGTCCGCATTTCCACTGTTCTAGTCCTCTGGTTTGAATACTTACAGTAGCATACTGGAGTGTGCCTCAAAGGAAGGAGCTGAGCCCTGCTCCCCCAGCCCCCAGTCAACTTCTAGCTACTTCATTTTAATTGAAATTGGCCGGGAGATGGTTCAGTGGAATAAGTGCTTCCCTGGCAAGTGCAAGGGCCTGAGTTCAATCCCCGGTTCCAAAAAAAAAAAAAAAAAAAAAATTAATTGAAATGTACTCCTATTAACCACTGGTTTGTTCATCCCTTAATCTTGGAAGTACAGAATATCATTCATGTTTGCCTAGATCCCAGGTTATTTTAACTTATCAGAGATGCTTTAAGTGACCACTTGGTCAATTTTAAAATAAAGTCTAAGCCAAAATGGTAAGGTTTTACTTAAAGAGACATGCGGGATATGATCACAGGGTGTTTAGAGAAACGTGAGTTAAGGTAGAATGGGCTACAGGGGACACTGGACGCCTTCCTAAGGTCCTTCTTTACCAGATATTTCCTTTCTTTTTTTTTTCAGTACTGGGGATTGAACTCAGGACCTTGCTCTTGCCAGGCAAGCACTTATTCTACTGAGCTATTTCTCCAGCCCTTTACCAGATATTTCATGGAGATGAACACTGATACTTGTAGCTCATGAAACATGTTTAAAGCTCAGAATAGCAAGTATGTGAAAGAGAAACTACAGATTCTGTTTTGCTAAGGAAGGAGAAGTCCAGGTGTTACAACTTCAAGGAATATTACCCATCTTAGAAAAAAGTCTTTAAACATTACTAAGGAAAACGTGGCATACATTTTAGCAAAACCTAAGTAAGTCATGTTTATTCTTTTAGGTGAGAAAGGTACACTGCATTATAGTCAAGAAGAGAGAAAGAACCAAACATTTCACTGACATAAGAATTAAATGCTAGATTAGGTCTGAATCTGTCTGTAATAATTGAGCAAAAGGCAGAGGGGACTTTGGTTAAGTTTACTGATTATAGTAAATATCTTTTTTTTTTTAAGGAGAAAGGGAAATCCCTGTAGGTAGGCACTTTCCTATAGGCAATGATAAAACATAATTTACCTCCCTCACATTCTAACAAAAGAGAAAAACAGTGAATTGAATAACTGGTAAGAAAATCTTGTATCTTCTTCTTGGCCTTAAAAAAATCAAGCACTATTCCCATTAAAGCTGTAAGAGTCAGCATAATCTCTCTCAAGATGAATGAAGCAAGGAAAAGTGCCTCTTCTTTAGAATCCCAACAACCATGCCCGTCAATCAAGAAGGACCTCTGGCACAGTATGACAGGGCCTGTGTAAGCGCAGAGATGGGAAGAGATTAATAGACAACTTTCAAGTCAGTGGCCCTACAGCCTGTGCAGAGACACATGAAATGGCCATTATCATGGGATGCAGGAGATACAGCAGGGCCACAGAAGGAAGAGCGAGAGTGAGAGTGAGACAGAGAGCGAGAGCGAGAGGGAGAGCGAGAGCGAGAGCGAGAGCGAGAGCGAGAGTGAGAGAGTCCTTCTGATAAGAATAGGAAGACTAAAAGAAAGCACCTGAGCTAAGTTGTGATTGGTTGTAAGTGATTTTTTACTATGTTTATTTTGCTTTAATTATTATTATTAATTTACTTTTAAAGAAAAGAAAAATAAAAACAATGGTATACAATTTCAAAATAAGCTTGTAGGAGAGTAACCACGGTTAGCACATTGTTTATTGTTACCTTCAAAGTAGTTGCTCATATTAAAAGATATAGGCTTGAAAAACTGATCAAGCAGTGTAGGCACAAACATTTCTCTTCAAGGAACTAATAGCAATTAGTAGTGCAACTGTCTTCTCTCTGTGTGTATTTATTAATCCTTTTCCCTTCCTTCTTTTTCCTTTACCCCCTTCCAGTACTAGGTGTTAAAGATGGTGCATTGAATGCAAACATTAACTCCTTCCTGAAACTTCATTAAATATTTTTTTTAAAAAAGTAATAGAACAAAAGAAAACAGGACAGATGATAACATCACCAAAATTTGTGAAATTGGAAATCTGACAGAGACGAGTTGCCACTCCTATATCCCAAATCAAAGCACTGTGATCCAAGCCAGCATTGGGATGATCGGCAGAGACCCAAATGAATGGTACGGGTTACCTTCTGAATGTCGGATAAAGATAAGATTGAAAGCAGAAGCCATTTGGTGAAAGTCTGTGTAAGAAACTTTTAAATGCAATTCTGTGCTAGGTCTATGTTCTCCTTCAAGAGGCTAGAGAAAATCAGTTTGGGAAACCCTGACTGGCCCATGATGGTAAAAGCCCAAAGATACCAGATATCAGATTTTCAGGACACTCAGCCACACCACGGCAACCCGTGAAGAAGACTACCATCCTCAAGCTCCCCATCATGTCAGTACCTCCACCAGAGGGTGGTTTTGTAGCACCCAGAGGCCAAAGATTGCTGGACTCTAGAGAAAATTCTCAATTGTGAAAGAGAGGCCAATACAATCTAAAGAAAGGGTTGAACAATCTAAAGAAAACAGAAATTCCACAGGGATACAAAGAAAAAATATAAAAATTAAAATGTTAAATATCTATAAAATTACTATATATTTTGGTATAAATTTAATATTAGTCATATATTTTATAATTTAAAATAATACCTATAAAATTAATATTTATAAAATTAACATATCTACAAAGGCGAGAAATATTCAGAATTTTAAAATTTATTGGAAATTTGGAATGTTACAGCTTAGTTGGAAATCCAATAGAAGATTTGAAAAATAGAGTTGGGGAAATTACTCAGAGAGAAGCAAATAATAGGCAAAAGAGAAGAAAACTAGATCTGTTCAGATTATCTAAAATCATAATAAAGGCATTCCAGAGAAGGAGAAAAACAGTGGGGACCAGAATGGGATAAATACTCAGTGTCACAACTCAAACATTTCCTAGACTCAAAGAACGTGAGTTTGCCGGTGGAACAACCCACTGTATTTTCAGCACAACCCGGAAAGCATAATGCTAACGGTGTACATCATTAGGGAAGTCCAGGTTGCTGAGACCATAAGGATCCCATGTATTTGTGAAGAACAGAAACTTCCTAAGTCTCAAGAATCAGAATGGCCTTGGCTTTCTCAAATCACACTGGGAGCAGACAGCGATGGAACTTTGTCTTCCACGTCTAAGGGAAGCCGGTCCAATTTAGAATTCTATGTGCAGTCTGCCATGGAAGAGGACAGAACCAAGATGCTTTCAGAACAACAAAGTTTCCAAGCTTTTCTTTCTACTGAATAAGGTCCTGGAGGGTATTTTCCGCCAAAAAACAACAATGACGACCAAAGGTGCACAGAGTGCTGAGGAAAGAGGAAGATGGAAAACCCAGGAAACTAGCAAGCCAATGCAGGAGAGAGGTGGGCAAGGTCTGTTGCCAGCTGTAGCCCAGCATGTGCAGTGGCCTGGCGAGGACCAGGCCAAAGGCCTGGCAGGGATTTCTTCAAGAGGTTTAGACTGGTGAAACAATGTGGGGTTGGATTATGTCAAGAGAAGGTTTACACAGTTCGGGATGGAATAAATCCTTCGAAAACAAACCAAGTGAAAGCAAGGCAATAATTAATTCCAGGGAAAACAAAAACTTAGGCTGGAAACGAAAAGAAATTGCAGTGCTGTGCGTGACTCAGCTGTGAATGGTATTTACATAATCCGCACTGCAGATTGTTACTATTGGTCCAACCAAAAATTACAAAAGGGCAACCTAGTCATCCATTATGGAAGTCAATAAATAATGCCTAACTAGAAAAAACACAAGAATTGGCAAATGAGCATGTTGTTTGGGGATAATGGAAGACAATTTTGATACAAGTGGCTAGAGAGAAGCTCTGGTATGATTGTGGACATCAAAACACACAGAAGAGCAGGTGTGGAGCCTTGGTGACTTCTTGGGTGAACAATGAAAGTAGTTTTTAAGTTACTAAAGGTCAGGTTTTCTCTCTACTGTCATGGAACCTCTGCCTCAAGGATATAAATTCCAGGAAGCAGCATTTGTGGCTTAGAATTATGTGTAGAAATTCTCTATTTTCATACAATTTCTACTTTAAACTGCTCTCACAGTTCAGCTCAAAAGGAATTGCCCTGATTTCTGTGCCCCCCCCATGGCCTCAGTAGTAACTGGGCCCCTCCAAGGAAGGCACCCTGACCCCTGTCTCCTGCTCTTACCTCTGAGCCCTGATGCCCAAAAGGCCCAGGCGCCCTCGGCTCCCACTACCTGTCCACTGTGCCCTTTGCTCCAAGCATGGTGAAATCGATTACTTATTACCCTGCTGAGCAATGCCATCGCCGCCACATCTCTTCCTCACCTGGGTCTTGCAAGCACTAGCTCATCCATCTTCATTTCAGCGCAAGGCCCAAATGACGAAGTCTTAAAATCATCATGACCTAAAACTAGGTCTAATCAACTGGAACCAGAGCAGGGAGGAGAAGACATTTATGTCAGTTTCCTGCATCTGTTGGAGTCATTTTCTTTGGCAGAAACATGTCACATTCTTTTTTCATGACAGGCAGCAGAGCCGATCCCAGGACTTCCCCGGGCCAGTGACAAGGCAGGACAAGATGGCAATCTCACTATTATCCCCACACGCTCGTGGCAGCTCAGCTGGAGGCAGATTATCCTTCTCTCCAGGAAAAACCCTCATTCTTCTGCATGGATTACAGTGTATTTGCACAGGGTTTGGTTCAAAGAATAAATGCCCATCGCTGTGGCAATGGTAATAGCAATACCAGGAAAACTCTCTTAATACTGGAATTATTTATTTTTCTCTTCTCTCTGTTTTGGGAAACTGATATATAATTTTTAAAATTTGTTTCTTTGTACAGTTGCCTGCTTCCAAACAAACCATGCACTGACCTTCCACCATGGATATTCAATCGTAGGTTTTTCTATTTTTTTTTTTTTAAACTGGACCAACAAGCAAAGATAACCATATCTATCCTCCAATACTTCTGTAAGTTTTTTTTAAAAGTAATTACTGAAAAGAAATTTTAAAGCTTAAAATAAAATCTATATTGATTCAGCATTAGTGTTCAATTATTTCTATTTTAAAACTCCTTTGCAAAAAAGATTTTCAAAAATAATTATAGGTGCATACTCATTTAAAAGAATATATGAGAACTGAAAATTTGAGGTAACTGTTTTTCATCGTACCTCTCACTATTGCTTTCTAAAATATATCCTGCTTGTAGGGCCATAATGAAACCAATCATACTGAAATAAAAATAACCTGAATTTATCTAAAAAAAGGGCAAGTGTAAAGCAACCTATTATTTTTACCAGGTGCATAAAGTTGTACAGAAAGGCCTGGGTTTAATCACAAGAGGTACTGTAAAACACATTGGTGACATCCCTAACCTAGCTCACGCCTACATGAGAGATTGGTACATCTTATGAATTAAACATAAGTCCTGATTTATGTTCAGTTATCCCTCATATCAAAAACTACAGTAGCAGAGCTGTGTCACTGCGAATCCATTTAATGATATTGATGAGACAGCTGGAGCAGAGACTGCAAAGTAACTGCCAGAGCATAACCCAGTCCTATAAATCACTTCTGCAGAGTGGTTAAGCAATAAATAACAAGTCATTAATTCACAGTACGTTATGCTAAGAAGCTCAAACTACATATGTACCAGATTGTAAATAAATGCCTCTGGAACAATATTTGAAGCAGGCAATGCTTGGCATTAAAACAATTATATAAGCACAAAAAATTCATTGAGTAGGATTAATTCATTGTGGATTTCCCTTGACAGACATAAACCAGCAAAGGATTTTGTTCAGTAACCCTAAAACTTCTTCTCATCCTGGGGAAACACACATCAGGAATTAAATCCAATGGAAACCTTTTGGTGTTCAAACTGTGAAACTAGCCAGTAAGTACCATGATGGTCCTGCGATAAGGACTGAGTGAGACAATAGTACTTCTGTAAAGAATATGCTTTGGAGAATGAGGTTCAACTGGTTCATTCAAATGGCTTGTTTGGCCTATGTCCATAGAACCTGCTGGAAATGGGATGAAGGCTGTTGTGTTCCCATGTGAATGAAGAATGTTGCCCTCAGTGACCAGGGATCGAACTCAGGACCTTGTGTTTGCCAGGCAGGAGCTTATGCTGCTGAGCTATCTCCCCGGCCCTAACTGTCTTCTATTCAGCATTTCCAACCATGCTTTTTTCCAAGGCCCTCAGAAACCAAGTCCCTGAGGTTGCCAGGAGGCCATCACTGGGCAACGCGGCCCTTCCAACCTCACATTCCTCTGTCTGGCCTGCTTCATTCTTCTCAGGAGACCAGTGGGCAATTGTGTCTGAAGTACCCTCACTGAAAGTGGTGACACTAGGGATAATGATCTCATTCTTTTTTTAAAAAAGATGAATGTATGTTTGCGACACATAATGATTACACTCCTTGTGGGGATTAGGTATGAGTATGTAATGTACCTTCTCTTTTCACCCCCTTCCACCTCCCTTTGTCCTTTCTCTCCATCTCTTGAGCCCTCTGGCCTTTCAGAAAGAACTGTCTGTCTCCTGTTATTGATCTTTTACTTAGTTCTTTATTCACAATTTGGGTTTCTAATCTAAGAGAAACTATGAGATATTTAATGTGTGTGTCTGATTTATTTCATTTCATATCATGGGCTCAAAATGCATCCATTTTTCCCACAAATGACTCAGCTTTATCCTGCTTTGTGGCACAGTCCTATCCCACTGTGTATAAATACTTTGATTTTATACATTCATTTGTTGATGTACGTATTGGTCACTTCCAAGAGTTGACTGTTATGAAATGTGCTACTATAAACTTGGGTATGTATGTATCACTGTAATATAACAACTTTAACCCTTTGGGAAGACATCTAGGAGGAACAGCTGGGTTGAATGGACTTTCTAGTCTTAGTTTTTTGAGGAATTTCCATACTGATTTCCACCGTGGTTGTACTAGTTACATTCCCACTAATGAATGGTGTAGGAGGATTCCAATTTCCCTGCAGCTGTACCAGCATTTGCTATTTGATTTCTTCATGGTAGCCCCTCTTATTGGGCTAAAAGAAAATCTCAGTGTTGCTTTCATTTGTATTTCCCTAATGGTCAGTTCACTTTAGTGAACAGCCTCAGGAGAGGAAGTGAGGTTTTTGGGTGCTGCCTTTGAGGAGAACTTTCGAACCCTTGGCCCTCACTTTGCTTTTGCTTCTGGGATGTCGGACAGGAGTCTCCTGCGACAAAGCAATGGCACCTGCTCACCACAGGCTGGGAGCTGCCAAGCTGGGAACCACTATAAACTTTTACTCTTGAAAAAGAAGAAGACAGGAACTTTTTGCCTATGTTTTGACTGGCTCTTTTATTTGAGGATCGAATATTTTAAGTATTTTATGGGTTCTAGATATCAGTCTTCTGTCTGAAGAATAGCTAGCATTTTTTTTTTCTCCTGTGTAGGTTGCTTCTTGACACTGCTGCGAGCCTCATGCTTTACTCACAGGCTTATTTTATTTTGTTTCTAAAATGAATATATGATCATTTGGATTGCTTATCGTACAGGGTTATAGAAATAAAATATTGTACATGCAAATACCATAAGACAAAGGAGGATCGTTGTGTGCCTCATTGGGGCTAAGAAAGAAAAATGGAAATGCAAGGGCTAGGTCAGGAAGAGGCTGATTATCTGTCAAGCTGCTGTAGTTTAGATCTGAAGTGAGCCTCCTCAGCCACATATTCAAGTGTGGCCCTCTGTCCATGTCACTATGGGGAAGTGGTTCAGCCAAGGAAGAGGACGTGGGGTTTTGGGGGGCTGCTCTTGAAGAGGTCTTTCGAACTCTTGGCCCTCACTTTGTTTTTGCTTCTGGGATGTCTGAGACAAGTCTCCTGCCACAAAGCAATGGTGCCTGCCCACCACAGGCTGGGAGCTGCCAAGCCAAGAGCCACAGTAAACCTTTACTCTTGAAAAAGAAGAAAACAGAAACTTTACTGGGTATCCTGGGACAGGCCTGGAATCTCAACTGCTAGCTATTCCACAGGCTGAGGCATGAGGATTCCCAGTTTTAGGACAGCTGGGGATGTAGCTCAGTGGGAAAGAACTAATAGGCTTGATCCTCAGTGCCAAGCCAATAACAAAACCAAAATTCCTCACGTACTGCTTCCTCCAGGGGAAAGACAGATTTTGAGGGAAAGGGTTAGCTTAGTTTTTGTCTTTATAGCGTTTTGGGCGGGAACAGTGGCACACCCCTGTAGGCTCCAGCATGAAGATCACAAGCTGAGGAATTCAAGGCCAGCCTGGGTAACATTCCCTATCAAAAATCAAAGCCACAACAGCAACAATAAAATACTGTAGCTTGTAGCTGACTAGCACTGGGTTTCCCTGGCCTGTAGAGTATTTGGATACATATGACAAAGACTAATCTTTATCTTTTGGTTTGTTTTATTTAGATTTTGAGTCTTGTCTGAATTAATCTGTAATTATGAAACTTCAAACTATCCTGACCAGCAGGTTTGTTCAATCCTTCCTGCAGAATTTGCATACAAGGGTCCTAAATACAGTGACATTTTAACTGCATTACCTTTCAAGCTTATATCTAATTTCCTGCTTACTATCACCATAGGCCTATTTTATCAGTATTACTTTCTAATTCTAGTTTATCTAATATCATAGATTAAAATTGCTTCTTTCTAGATATATTCTCAGATCTTTCCCCCATCATCTCTAAGCAATCTGTAGAGACCTTCTGAACTTTGCCTTATTCCTCACTGGTATTTGTAACAAGAATCTCCCCATCATCCGAGAATGTAATAAACTTGTTCTCCTTCCATCTCAGGTTAGTGATGAAGACGTTAATGCGGATGTGACACCGTTCTCTCTAGAAGGTCACTAGAAACCCTTTCTCTTTCTACTCATGTGGCCAATTTTCTCCTGTGAGCCTCCGTCCCTCTCCCCATTATACCTAATCCTTTTTAGTAACACCACATGGGAATTGAGAAAAGATACAGCCAAGTGACAATGCTTTGTACTCTTACCTTCCTAACACCCAGGATTATCAAGGTGGTATACACTGAAGTGATTCTTTATGATTTTTTTCGGAAATAAATTAGAAAAATACCAAATAAAGATAGCTTTGTCTTCATATGGAAAAATGAAGGTAGATAATACAGTCACTTCAGAAGTATAGTAAGTCAACTGACTACTTTAACCTTCTTACTTATCTTAAGGAGAGGACATTTACTGTTTTCAAAAGCCAGAGTAATATGCACAATAATTCTTCATGAATTGAATTTGCTACATGAGCTCATTTTCAAGATGAGTCTAGAAAACAGCAGCATTCTGCCATGATCACAGCAAGAAAATATGAAACACTGGATACAAGTAACACTGTGTGGGCAATATAGTTATTTGACTTTGAGTATGCTGCTGGAAACCCAGACAACAATGTCATGACTTTCCAGATTAATAAACCCAAAGGAAGCATCCTCATCTTCATCGTCAATCAAGGGTCACTGCTGTGATGATTAAATGAGAGGCTTCACGGACACTGCCATGAGGAAGATGGGCAGCAGGAGCATGCGCTCAGGCTGCGACGCCCAGGGAGCGGAGGGCCAGAGGCTCTGCAGAGAGACCGACAGGGCCACAGGCGCCGGGCTCCCCAGCAGCTGCCGCCATCTAGCTCTGTGACAGAGTTCACCTCTCTGGAACTGTTTCTTCTTTACCATGAGTAGACTTTCTAGCTACCAGCGGAACCTGAAGTTATGCCAGGCCAAAGGATTATGTTCCTACCCATACACCTGCTTGGCTGTGTTCCTAAAAAGGCAGCATTTTTCCAACTACATTTACACATCTTTGACTTGCAAAGTCAATTAAGGATGAGGGAAGGTACAGAAAGAAACACAGCCAATCTATAAGATAAAGCAGAGATGCGCTGAAATATTTTGCCAACTGATTTTTCCATTGTCAACTTACAGCTGTCCAAGTGGCATTTGAACAACTTTATATATTGAAAATATTTTTTCATGTAAGTGATTTAATTTCCAGAAATGCAGATAACCATTATTACAAGCTATTTTAGAACTATTTCTTGACTTTGCTATGAAATTATTTTTTCCTATTTTTGGATATTTATTTGAGAAATTGAGCTTATGTTCATATAACTATATATTGGCCAATATTTGACCATACAAAGTTTAATGTCTTATGACATATGACAGTTTTACCGTCAGTCAAATAAATTAATCTTTACCCTGCACTGAAGTTTCTAAGGCAGGCAGCTGGGTGGATACCTACGATGTGATTTTTCTTGATTTTTAAAGTCATAAGTTTATAGCATCCAAAACCTTATTTAGGGCTGGAGAGATATCTTGGTGGTCTAAGCACCTGCCTCACAAGTGCAAGGACCGGGTTTGATCCCCAGTACCACACGCTGTGCTGGCCCCCCGCCAAGCTGGCTACCAAAACCAGGCATGGTGGCGCATGCCTGTAATCCCAACCATGGGGAGGCTGACATAGGAGGATCACTACGAGTTGTAGTGAGATCCTGCACCAAATAAATAAATAAAAAATATTTTTTTAAAAAAACCAACCCCCAAAACGTATATATAAAATTTCAATATATCACTAATACATTTTTTGCAATTTAAATTATTGTAATTTGCTAGCAATTCATACTACTACTTGGCCAAATATGGTTATTTAGGACATGGTGACAATGTCATATTTAAAAATAAACTTTATCTGTGATTCACATGACAGACTGAGGAGAGTCATTCTTGTGAGCTGAAATGCTAGAGACATACTTGGTAGTCTCTCTTCATGAGCCAAAGCCTGAAAGCGAGATGCAAAAGCAGGTTGTGTTGAAAATCTCCAAGAGGAAGCAGTATTTCTTACAACAAAGAAATTAGCTACACAGTTATTCATCACAAAACTCTATAACAGGGGACAATGGAGGCAAGCAAAATATCCACAAACAAGAGATTGACTATTTTACAGTAGGTATGTAATAGAACAGTATTGTGATGGTGTTGTAAATGGGCATTTATTGGGAATATATTTGCTCAGTTTTTATTTCTTTGAAAGAAACTCTACCACAATAGAAAATAATATGTATGGTAAGTCCTAACTTTGTAAAATCTAAAATTGAACATGTATATATCTATAGAAATAGATCCCCAATATTTCCTTTTTTTGAAATGCATTTTTAAAAATGTTATTACTGTCAAGTACCAATATGGAAGCCTGTAGTATGGATTTGTTTACTGTTGTTCTTTCAATTATAAGTCTAAGTCAAGGCATTCTGCAATCAAACTGATACAGGAAACACAGAAAGCCAAAATAAATTTTTACCCAAAAACAAACTCAGTAAGAGTCCAAAAACAGTAGTTGGTAGGGAAAGTAAGCAAATAGCCCAGATACGATTTTAGATTTAGAAAGATTTTGTAAAATTGTGATTGAAAGTTACCAATGCATGACATGGAATTGAGACTACGATATAATCTTTGACAGAAAACTCTGATTCTCCTTGATCTTTGATGAAGTCATTTCAACATGCTCCAAATGAGCCACTTGGAGATCTTCCCTTGCTATTTATTTGGATGAAACATTCAATTGCACAACAAAACTCAGGTCTATTATATAAAATAACCTGAAAGTATAATGTTAAAAGTGATGAATTAGGTTCCTTCAGCTGGTGACCTAGTGTACTTACATAATATATATAATATATATGCAATTTTTAAAATTGGTTTCTATTTTTCCCCAAGCCATAAGTATTGCTTTCATCCCTAAAATCCAAGACCTTTAAACAGAAAAGGACATTCTTGCCTCCCATGTATAAGTCGTTGATGTACTGACGACACAAATTCAGTTGCTCATCTATACAATACAAAAATCTCTATAAAACTGTCTGGCTAAACATATTTTTCAAAATCTTCTCTAGTTTGTCATTTGTTTTAATTTAAAAAGTATTAAATTTTGTATTTCAATGTTTTAGGCTTAAATACTAACATGAAAATTCCCTGGAATCTAAATTTAATTTAGATTCCTTTATCAAGTTATGAAATATTAATAGCATAGCACTTTAATACCAAAGAAATAATCAATGCCAACATTGGAATAATGTTTAAAAGACTGGACGCTTTCACCTAATATGACTGTTAGGTATGGTTTTTGGTTCCATCTTTCCCTCCCACACACAAAATCACTCCATGCCAAATCCCTTAAATGCCTCTTTTGAAGTTTAAAATTAATCCCCATGGTTGCTCTTCTATAATCTTCCATTTTTAAAAGATGCAAAATATGTCTTTTTATGCTTACTCTTTTCAAGAAATCAGATGGTGTCACAAATGTCCTATATGAGTGAGTATGTGTAATGCATTTAAACACACATACACACACACACACACACACTCCCAATGGAACTATTTATCAAGGAATCTGATTGTCCTGTAATTACTGAGATCAAGATGACAACTGAAACTAAATGTCCATTTGCAATGTTAAATCAATATTATGTTATGAAGAATTTACATTATGCATTTATTCTAAATTAAATTCATTAGGAGTGGTTATATTATGCTAAATGGCAAATGAATTTTTCCTAATAAGATACTTGATGTTTTCTCCAGAACTAGAGTTGACAAGGAAACCACTTAGCTTCACTTTCTAATAGTATTACTTAGCAAGTAAACAATAAAGTATATTTACTTTTCGTTTTGGAAGGGAAGCATTAGTGTATCAAACGAAATCTTTTAATGAAAAAATTGATGGAAATTAAAGTGTCTCTTTTCTGCTAAAAATTAAAATGTAAGAGAAAGTACAAGAGAAACATCACACGAACAGTAGTTCGAACAAGCTCCTTTCTTTAAGCGTCTGTTTCTTGTGTAGATTTTGGAAAGGTTTTGCTGTGCTTTAAGCTCCTCTTGCCCTTCGCATCAGAAGTCATAACAGCAGATGCAGCAATAATTAAAACCGGTCACGACGGCCTCCTCCCTCCCGCCGCGGACGTGGCAAATGAAGGCCGCGCACGGGTGTCCTTGTCTCGGTTTATCCACTGCTCCGCGCTGACGTGCGGGCTTTCATGTGCATCCCTGCACCTCTCCTTCGACAGGAAGCTGGTCTCTGGAGATCACTCGCAGAAAATAGGACATTGAGTCCATAATTAAAGTAATCTCTTTCCAGGCAGATGCTGCAGTTGGCTCTGTTATCACATATTACAAAAGGCATCTTGAGGGTTATAAAATGTGCAGCAAATAGCTTTGGAGATGAGAAACAGCAATTTTTCATCTAATTTTGATCCATAGACATGTAAGTACTGTATTGCTACTTTTTGGTTTTGAGCCAAATAACTATTATGGCGCTGAGATGAGCCAGGCAGTAACCAAAATTAAAGAATACTTTAGCTTTTATCCTCAAAGTGAGAAAAGCTCTTTTGTAACCATCTTTGCACTTAGCAAATAAGGATGCCGTCTCAAATCTGAGCACTAATGCCTGCAGGCGGATTTGGAGGAAAGCTTATGAGGCTTAGCTTTATAGTCATACTTTCAATGTATTTGCTTAAGTTAAAACCAGGGTTTGATTAAGGGACCTACCATCTTAGCTCCGCTGCAGCTACAGTGTACATTTTTAATTGGAAGCCTTTTCACTGTTTATCTTTCTTGCAAAATTTAGGACATTGCTCTTTGAAATATATGTCAGCCCAGATCACCAACACGCACATATTATTTATAATCCCTTCTATAAATACTAATAGAGAAAATGAATGGAGGAGACATAACGAATATTTTTCATTTTCAGCCTATGACTTGTCAGTGTACAAAACAAAAACCTGACTTAAATATTTCAAGGTACTGAAATGAGTATATAAATAACTACTTTCGCTTAGTATTTCTTTCTCATGGCTAAGTAAGCTAATTTATCAACATACAATGAGTTAACCTTAAAGAGGTGTTTTTTTTTTTTTTTTTTTTTTTTTCCTATAGTGAGGACAGGGTCTACGGGGTCTACAGGGTCACTGCATAGATCAGACTCATGGTGAATCTCCTGTGTTCAGCCTCCCAAGAGGTGGGATTATAGGCATGCGCCACCATGTCCAGGTTCAATTGCTGTCTCAGTGTGCCTCGGGGGCAGGGCTGGCATGGCATGCCGGGGATCGAACCCCTTAAAGAGGTTATTTAAGAAAATACATAGCGTAATGGGGCTTATGGTAGATGAGGTGTTTTATCCAATCCTAGTAAGATCTGACAGTTTGAGAGGCCTTTGGGGCTCATCTAGTTCAGAGGTTCTAAGACTTGTTATCAAAATTACTTGAAGTTCAACATGTGTTGCTGGGCCCTCCTCCAGTTTCCTTTTCATTAGATCTAGGATCAAATCTCATTTTTATTTCTAGAAAATGTTCAGATGATGTTGCTGTTGCTGGCTGGGGGACCACATGTGGAGAACCAATGATTTGTTCTAAACTTTCAAAAGAGTGCTGTGCCGAGAGCTGCCTGGGTGTTCAGGGACACAGACCTGAGACCCACGTAGACACCGCACAGCACCCTCTGCACACTCGCAGAGTAATCTCTATAAGGCCGGGAGGTGTTTCAGTGGTAGCACTCTTATCTAGCATGTGCGAGGTCCTTGGCTCAAGATTTTTAAATCTTCATAGGAATTTACAGGTAGAGGACATAATCAATTGGTCATTTTCACATTATGATATAATTTGTCTACTTGCAGTATTAATTCAGAATTGGCTTGAAATGAGAAAATAATAAATAGAAGTAAAGCTTCAAGCCATCCCAAATCCCTGGAAAAACAAGTTTTAAAAATATACTTTTGACAGAAGAGAATATTTTGAATTATTTGTCTCCTCTTTCAACTTAAAAATGAAATATTTTAATTTTTTAATGAAAATAAATAGCGTTAGAAAAGTTGTGAGGTTGTACTAAGTGCATGTACCTGTCTTAGATGTTCAGGCACAAGTTAGTTCGGTCTCATGTCGTTCTGCTGTTACTTTTTTTTTGGAAAAATGCATACAGCAAAACTGTACCGTAATTCTTGTTTTGTTATTCATGACAATAGACAAGGAAATTCTTGTAACTCTGTTAACAAAACTGAGCTTTAAGGGTACTTTGGGGACCTTCTATAATTTTAGTGAGCTGAAAACAATAAATAGTGGAATTGCTCAGAAAAAAAAAAGAAAACATATAGTTTAAATGGACTTATGTCTTCCAAATTAAAAAAAAGTCCTCCAAATTAAAAAAAAGTATTGTATGGACTTGGGCCATTTAATTTTTAAAAATTGTGAATAATATTGACATTTAAACATTGTGATGCTTTAATAGTTTAAGTCAGCAAATAATGAAAATTCTTAAGCCTTCAGAATTAATGTTTAGAAGAATTTATGTAATGGCCCTTGAATTATTAGAGAAAATCTTACAGTAAATCAAAATTTTTAAGTTATTGATAAGTTTTTGTTAAATGACCAAATTGGTACTTCCAGGTCACCTAAAATACTATGATGTTAACTGTCACCAGTCCAAACCTGGAAGTAAAAACAGCAGTGAATGAACACTACTTCTAGAATATAATCACCCGACATATTCATGCATTTGTGTATTTTTCATTCAGGCATATTTAATTCAACCAATATTTATTTAAAATTAACATCACTTTTGATTGATAAATCATAATTGCACTTATTTATGGGGGACAGTGTGGTATTTTGATATATGTATAAAACATGCCACAGTGATGCATCTGATATTTACATAGTTGTTCAGAAATACCTAATAATTATTATTGACTCCATTCGCCCTCTCTGCTGGGCAGTAATTCTTAAAAGCATATTCCTTCTGTTTTGTTTTTTTTTTTTGGTATTTTAGGGAATGGTCTACAGGGTGTACAGGGTCTCACTACTAGATCAAACTCATAGTGACCAACCTCTTTATAGCCTCTCAAAATCTGGGATTACAGGCACGTGCCACCACGCCCAGTCTACATTCCTTCTGGTTATCTGGAACTCTGTCCCCTTTGATCAACAGCCCCCCTTTCTCTATTCCCACGCACACATCCTGCCTCTAGCAACTGCCCGCATGCACTTGCAGCTTTGGAGTTCTACTTTTGACAGTGCACAGGTAAGTGAGATCTCGCGGTATTTGTCCTTTCTCCTAATGGCTTGAGGATGAACCCAGGGCCTGAGCTATATCCCCAGCAATTTTTCACTCTTTATTTTTAAGACCAGATCTCTCTAATTTCCTAAATTGCTTGGGCTGGGCTCAAACTTCCAGTCCTCCCACCTCAGTCTCCTGCAGTACTGTGTTATAGGTATGTTTCACCACACCTACCTTATATTTGTCCTTTTGTGTCTGTTATTCCACTTAGCATAATATTCTATTGATTCACTCGTTTCACAAGTGGCTGAATTTACCCCCCTTAGCTTGGTGAGATAAGCACCTGCCTGGCAAGTAGAAGGACCCGAATTTGAGCCCTGGTACCACATGCTATGCTGGCCCCAGAAATCCAGGTACACTGTGCTGGCCCCGAAACCAGACTTGGTGGTCCATGCCTGTAATCCCAGTGCTGGGGAAGCTGAGACAGAAGGATCATGAAGAGTCTGAACTGCATAGTGAAACCCTGTACCAAATAACTGAATAAAAATAAGGAAATAAATTTTTCTTTTAAAAAAGCTGGATAATATTCCTTTGAACATGTATATTACATTTTTATTATCCACTCTCCTGCTATGGACACTTGGGTTGTTTCCATAGCTTGGCTGTTGTGAACAATGCTGTAAGGAACATGGAAGAGCAGACACTCTTGTAGCACACTGATTTCAGTTGCTTGGAATGCGTGCCCAGAAGAGGGACCACTGGGTCACACGGTGGCTCTAGTCTTTGTTCTATGAGGGAACTACATGCTGTCATCATCAATGCCTGTACTAATTTAGAGCTCCACCACTAAAGTTCCTTCTCTCTGCATCCTCTCTAACACTGTTTTTCTTTTTCAACAAATAAATTTTAAAGCATTTCTACTGAAAGAATTTTATAACACTATTTTAAACTATATATGTTCAGTATTCTGCCAACTGAAAGGCAGCCCTCACTTTTGCTTGTTTCTTTCAGTTCTGTCTATAAAGCAAGTTATTTTGTTCTCACTCTTCCCTTTATTTTTCATACTATTAATTTTTACTGATTTTTTTTAAATTTTATAATGGCAGTGCCAACTCACTTTTGGTCAGCATTTTCCAGGTATGGCCTTTTCTATTTCTTTACTTTCAATGTGTTAGTGGCATTATGTTTAGGTTTATTCCTGGAAAAAAATATTGATATATTTTAAAATTCTACTCCAAAAGACAGTGTTCAATTGCAAATTTAACTTGTAGACATTTATTGCAATTGCTCATTCATTCAGGTAGAATTTGTTATATTATACTTCACAATTTATGAATTTTAAATTTGTTCTTTTCATTTCCTGGGATGGATTAACAAACTGTCATTTAATCCTTTCCCTGTCCTCTTCCTAGTTTGGAAGTTCTAATTTTGTCTCTTTTTGTTAGCTATATATCTTTTTTTTTTTTTTTTGTGGTACCGGAGATTGCACTTAGGACCTTGTGCTTGCCAGGCAAGCACTTATTCTACTGAGTTATCTCCCTGGCCCAAGTTATATATATTTAACCTTCATCCTTAGCCAAAGCTTAACCTTCTTTCAAAATATTTTGAGGGCATTTAATCCTGATTTGCTTCCTTCCCTTAATATACACTAATTTTGTAGAATATTTTAATTATATGTTGCTGAAAAATGTTATCCTGTCATTATCACTTTATATTTTATAAATTTATTTGTGTATTCAGTGCTTACAGTGTTATATTACTTATTAAACTTCTTTGCTGAGCACTACTCTCTGCATCACGCCGTAGAATTTTCTGCACTCTATACCTTTCTTCTGTTTCTCTTTATTGCAGCAAATCCCCTAAAAACTTGCTTCAAAACAATCCACATGTGGTAAAACAGCTCCAACTGTTTTTTAAGGCCCTCACTTGTTTCATACCGGATGCACTTTACGTAGGCATAGCGTTCTAGGATGACAGTTACTTTCCTTCCTTTCTTAGTTGTGGGAAGTTCTCTACTATTCTCTCTTTAAATTTGCCTCTTCCCATTCTACTGTTGTCTCCTAAAATTTCTTAGATGATAATTTCTTAACATGGTGTCGTACACCAGGCCGATCACATGCAGCACTTCTCACGTGCTGGAGCCAAGCTTCTTCTCAGAGATTTATCTTTACTACAGGATCTGAGATGCTGACAAGGTTTTCTGTTATTTTTTCTGGCAGTTAGGTTGACTTTGAGCCTTCTACCTTCATACTGTGGACCAGCAGTTCCCGCTTCTTTTCTTCCTTCTTCCTTGCTATCTTTGCAGGGCTCCAGACTGTAGCCCCAGGACCCATACAGATTAAAACTCAAGGTCTAAGACCAAAATCCAAATTATTAAATCCTTGTGGGCCACTACAGTTGCAGCTCTTGACTTCTTGAATCAATCTAACTACCCCTTCTCTCACTGGAACCTGGTGCTTTCCCTTTCTTTCAAATCAGTTCATTATATATTTTAAAAGTTTGCTCCATTTTACCCAGAGTTTCTGAGTGATTTTGGTGGAAGAATCACAATGTCAGCTCACTCTTCCATAATACCAGAAGTTCTCTACAAGCATACTAAAGTCTGCAAAATCATATCACAGAAGCTTTTGTCACTTAACAGCCCAAGCATCTCCCAACTCACCATACTGTATTCACAAACACCATTGTGAAGGTGCCACTGAATGGAAGTAACTTCAGCATGTAATGATGGCAACAGTTCTAGAACAAAGACCAACCTTTGGTTCCTCGAGCAATTCCTCCGGTAACTGGCGGTTTGGAGAAAGGGAGAGGGCTGAGTCTGCCTGATCCCCAGGAGTTCATTAAAGGGAAGTTGTATGTTTTTACTATCATCATCATCATCATCGTCGCCACTGTCCTCCTCATCCAGCGGGACCCCATATTCAATTACTGCTCACGTATTAATAATAATTAGGCTTCCTGACAGCACATGACAAGTCCTAGGTGTTGCAAAAGGAGGCAAACAGAAGCAGTTCTTGCCTGTCCTGCTATGGCCACTATTCCCCACAATTATGGTCAAAAGGAACAATTAGGCAAGCAGTCCTGTACATAAAGCCGGACAATATCACAAGGTTAGAAGTCATGATGGCTTAAATTCGCATGACAACTGAAAATCTAATTTTGCTTTACTCCCTCTGTGGGTGCTTTGAACTACATGGTTGCTGATGACAAACGCCAAGGTGGCAATAAAAGATAAATGATTCTCTAAGCCTATAATGCACAATAGGACTTGGAGTGATGTTTAAAAATGGTCGGAATCTCTCTGTCCAATGTAACACTATTCACTAACCATATGTTAATATTGAGAACTTAAAATGTGACAAATATGACAAAGGCAATGAGTTTTGATTTTTTCCTTAATTTAATTAGCTATGTGTGACTTGTAGTTAGCATAACAGAGGGCACAGTTCCAAACAAACTTCAGAATGTAACTGTGTATGCATCTATGTGTGTATGTATGTACATACGTATAGATACACTCGCCTACACATCCATAAGTCATAGAGGACAAAATTAATTCCTTTAAAAACTCTAATGTCCTAATATTAAGACATTTATTAAAAGCAGGGTTTAATGATACACTGCTGTAGCATATATTACCCAAGAGACTGCACTGGCAAACCGTGGAGTTGCTGCGGCCACAGGAAAAATGTAGTCACCTGTCTCCCAAACATTGCTGTCACTGCTGTTTTTGACGATGTTGGCAGTTTGGGGAGTAAAATTCACACTTAGGGCTCCTAAAACTAAATCAGTTTTAATAGTAGAGTGATAACCCAAGTGTCTGCCAAATGTCATTCAGGACTTACATCTTATGGGACTTAGACACTGCCTGAGAATTGAAGCACAACAAAGCTTCCAGATGTGCAGATTTTGGTCTTTCACTCTCACAAATGTTCCACGTGGTTTTGGAAACTGCAAGTGGTGCCAAAGGCAGGAGCAACACAGCCCCACGCACGCTCAGGAGCCTCTGTGCCTTCCGAACCGTCATCGGAGGCAGGAAATGAGCAGGGAAGACCTGTGCTTGTCATAGACTTCTTTCCTTTCCTTTCCTTTCCTTTCCTTTCCTTTCCTTTCCTTTCCTTTCCTTTCCTTTCCTTTCCTTTTTTCCTTTCTTTCCTTCTAAACTTAACATTAGGATTAACTATTTCTGTCTTTCAAGAGATAAAAATCAGATATTTTTGAAAAATGATACATTCAGTAACATATTTGCTGTTGGATAAACTCCCCAGAAGTACATTCCTCTTTGGATCCTGTTACATGTAGTTCATTACTGGAATATAAGAAATTTCTGCTCTGAATCCGTCCACTTCTCCAACCATCCAAGCATTTTGATAGGAAGAAAAGTGTCCTCCCAGGGACTCCACCAGGGGCCCTTACAGAAGCAGTACGGTTTACACCGAAATTCCTTGGAGGACAGGGAAAGAGTCACAGGATGAGACAAAGGACATACAAGAGGGGAGGAAAAAGAAGCAAGCAGCTTTGTCTTTTGTTATCTGTTATAATTTTAAAGTATGTTATATCATTTATTCAAAAAATCCAATTTCTTCGAAGTTTCTTAAGAGACTAACAGACATATTTTATCTCGTCTATGCTCCTCAAAACTGAAAATGAAATCCACAGGAAGGCCCCTGACCTCACTTGTCAATGGGATGATAAACTACAAGGACACACATTGCCACCTGAACATAGATGGGGTCCTTGTCCAAGCCTAATGGCTATGAACTTCGAGAAGAAGCAGGGCCAAAGGGAAGTGAGACTGGCAGGTTCCTAGTTATAGGTCTTGAAGGAAAGATAATTTAAAAAAATTTGTCACTCAAAGGTATGTTTTGTTTTTTGGGGGTCTTTTTGTACTTTTTTTTTTTTTTTTTGTATTTTAGGGAAGGGTCTATGGATGTTCAGGGTCTCACTACTAGATAGGACTTGCAGTGATCCACCTGTTTACAGCTTCCCAAGAACTGGGGTTATAGGTGCACACCACCATGCCTAGACTCAATTGCTGTCTCAGCATGCCCCAGGGGCAGGGCAGGCATGGCAGGCCCGAGGATCAAAGGCAGGCCTGAGGATCGAACCTTTGGCCCCTGTGCCTGCGTGCAGGTGCTTTACTCCCCTGAGCTATTTGGCCAGCCTTCAAAGGTATGTTTTTAAGAAGTATTAAGATAATTATTTCGAGTTGGAAAATGTCTATTTAGAAAAATAAACTAGACCATCAGAAAAAAAGAAAAACAACATTAAAATGAATTATGATTTAAGAAAAAAATGAAATTTCTCTTTAGGAAAATCGAGTACCTGGTGGGTTTTATCTCACAATATGGGTACGATGACTTCAGATTTACATGAGAAATAATTGATTTTACAGAAATCTATGTGCAATCTCAAAAGCAAAATAGAATTTGTGCGTATCAGCTGTTGGCATCCTTTTTTTTGGGCGACTGCATGGCACACCCCGGGGAAGCATGCAGTGTTGTTCCAGATGTTTAAGTAACAAGGCAAATACGTCTGCAGGGCTTTCTACCGGTGGATGAAAATAAATGGGCAGCCACACTCTTTCCTGGAGAATTCTCCTGACAAATGGCAACGGTACTCATCAAAAATTAAAGGCATCTGAGATCCACTCAAGGCAGGCTTCACATCTCCACATCTGTGTTATGTCTGGCCTGTCAGGGTTTAGAAATTGCTAGTGTCTTAAATTCTTCTCAGTTTTTTCCCCTTTGTTTCTTGTTTAGTGTACTTTCAGAAAACAGTTCCTCTAGGAATTACTTTCTCTAAAATATCAAATGTTCAGATACGGTCCTCCTGTGTTTTTTTTTTTTTTTTTTTTTTTTTTTTCTGACCTGCTGGCTAGAGTTACTCCCTGTCAGTGTTCAGGATTTTAAATAGAACAGTGTTCACTTTGTTCTGTTCTCAGTTTTGGTGCTACTGGGGAGGTTGAAGAAGGATAACAAGTTCTCAAGACTACCCTGCACAACTTTGAGAGATTCTGTTTCTAAGTAAATATATAGACAGATGACAGAAAGACAGAAAGACAGACAGACAGACAGACAGACAGACAGACAGACAGACAGGGCTGGAAATGGTTCAGTTGGTGAAGTACCTGCCTAGCATGCATGAGGCTCTGGATTTCGACCCTAGCACTGTACACAGACAGATGGATACATGACTCTGATGCCATTCTGTGAACTAAATTGTATCAACACCATGCTCACCAAGATAAAACAGAGAATAATCATTTTGAAGACAAGCATAATAAAGTGTCAAAAAGTCGCCTGCTTCCAAACCAAACAGCCTTCTTCTGAAGCCAGGCTGTGTCATTCACTAGATGCACACCTACCACAAGGGGCCTCCTCTGTAAATTGGCATAACATTAGCACCTCTTTTACATAATTGCTGTGAGCACGGATGGGTTAAAAGATGAAAGCTAAGATTAATGGCTGCTCATAGCGCATTTTAAGAAATATTACTAATGTGGTTGTTTCACATCTTAATTGTTTCTCACTAACTTTTAAAGCTAAAATGGTTTAGAGATTTCTTTTCCTTCTTCTTTCCAGGCTTCCCCCATTACTACTTCTGTCCTTTCCCACCTCTCCTTTCTCTTTTGTCTCTTTTAGCTTGAGGATTACTACTCAGTAACAACTCTAATCAAATAGAAAAGTAATGGCAAACTCTACTGCACTAAGATCTAGTTTTTTTTTCTCTCCATAATTTTATTGAGAAACAAATAGCAATGAGACAGTTTCAAACCAAATTGGTAGGACAGTTTCAATAATTAACACATTGCATAATTCTTCCTATTGGTTAATTGCTGTACAAGATGTGGACTTGATATCCTATTTACAAACACCATTAGAACAAATCCCTCTATTCATTAGGAGAATGTAACTATATATCTATCCTAACCATTTTGAATAGACAGATACAAAATGAACATTCATCTGTATCCCCTTTTTTGGTTAATTTCCATCATTTAAATATTATAGGTGTGTAAACTCAGCAAAATATTCTAAAAGAGTTCAGTAGTCCATAATAGTATTGGGTCTTCTGCTTCACTGGCAATGTCAGAAATTGTTGACCTGAGTCCCCTACAGCTCAACATAACACCATGGCTTTACTTCTTATACTTCGTTTTTATACTTTTCTGCTGGTTGGTTAAGACCAAGGTAAAGCAGGACCTATGCAAGCAGAGTTGTAGCTTAGGGGTCTGATAAGGTCAGTGAAATCCCCTCAGGATTTATCCTGAGATCCTCTACCTCAGATTGTAGAACCTTTGTCAGTGTCAGCCATGTGGATGAGTCACAGCCATTGCTTGGCCAATGTGCTCTCTGTGAAAGCCTGAGAGAATGTTTTCTCTCCATTGCACTAAGATCTAGTTACTAAGCAAATCCTTGAATGAAATTACCACTTAAAATATAAATATCAACAGGTATCATAAAAGTAATGGTAAATAATTTATGTACAGTTTATCCATTTGTGCAAATAGAGCCGAGAATTTGTCCTCAGAGCATCCTAGCCTCTGTCTCTCATTTGATTAGTTCTAAGCAGGAAAGCAGTAAACAGACAGCCCAAAGGAGCATGTAACTAAGTGGTTTGTCAATAAAGCATGGCCCATGCAGATAGCATGCCACTTCTTCCTCACCACGGAAGGTATTTACAGCACATTACATAGTGTTGTGGATTTCATTTCAAATGTTCTGTAATTCTTAGTATGGAATTTTTTTAGACAAAGAATTTGAAATAAGTAATTGGATTTTAAAGTCATAGACTTTACGTCATACGTTGGCTGTAATGAGATTACATAACTGGGTGTTGTGTCAATGTACATGACATAGGACAACTGTTAATTGCTGGATTTCTCAAATGCAGCACCATCTCAAGTATAAGACATTTAAGGAATAATGCAAATGCTTCTAATTATCACTGTAAGATGCCATCAAATGTGAAATGCAGCTCCCTTCAGAAGTCCGTTTATATGTAATACACATAAAATCTGTATGTTTGGATCAATAGAATAAATGATAGCTACTGAAAAATGTTAACAGCCTCCTATTATTTATACTTCAGGATTTAGGAACTAATATGTATATAAAAATAATATACAGTATTACCTTGGTTCATAAATGTTGCTGATTGCAAGCCAATCAGTTTGTAAACCGAAGCAATAAGCAAAACTTTGCCTCCACTCACAAACTTCGTGTCAGATGATGAAGATGACTACAATCATTTTCTTCAGAATCACAAAACAAGTTAAGATCATGAACCAAAGTACCGCCACAGACAGTCACTGTCCTTGGGGAATTTGAAATAAGTTGGAAAAACAACAGGCATGTGATAACCTAAATAGCAATATGAGTTAACTAATAATATGAAAAGGTTACACAGAACATGTCACAAAAACGTTGTGATGGCTGAAGCTTAATTTTTTTTTAATGTATTTGGTACAGGGTCTCACTACTCAGCTCAGACTCATAGTGATCCTCCTGTTTTCAGCCTTCCCAGCACTGGGATTACAGTTGTGTGCCACCATGTCCAGACTCGGTGGCCGGCTCAGCATGCTCATGTGCGGGGCCAGCCCAGCAGTCCCTGCACTCGCCTAAACAGGCGCTTAGTCCTCTGAGCTATCCCACCAGCCCTGAAGCTCAATTTCTATGAAGTAGTTTTTCCTATTAACTAGAGAAGAATTTAAAGATTTCCAATACATAAAAATAATATTTAGACAGCACCTAACAGGATATCTTCCTCTCCAAAAAATCAAACCTAAGAGTCTCATAGATTTTCTAGATTCAACTCTCAGTTTTCAGAAAATACAGCGGGCAAAGAGAATGAGAGACAGCAAACTACCATAGAGTGCTACAATAAAAAATCTGATTCTGGGAAAGAATAGAACAAATTGTCCACATTTTTCAACAAATAAACTGCAAAAGAGGGGCTAGGAAAAGAGCTTGGCAGTGTAAGTGCCTGCCTGGCAAGCACGAAGGCCTGGGTTCAAAGAAAGTGTCTCTCCCACACACAAAGCCCCACATAACTTTCCACATTGCTGTGGCTTATGATAAAGAAAAAACCATTTCTCATGAATGTTTAAAAGCACAAATTGTATCTTAAATATTTAACTGAAAATAAAGATGAAGGTATGTATACTTCTTTACAGTCAATAAAAATCATTTTGGACCAAATGATACTTTTCTGACCAACTTCTAAGACAGCAATGTGGAGACTTAAGACATTTAACTCTTAGAAGGAAACAGAATTTCAGATCCCAGAAACAGTGAAATCTTAAGCCATAAAATGTAATCTTGAAACAAAATGTAAATTTGTTTGGAAGTAGGCAACTGCATGTGATTGACATAGATTTACTTTGTGTCCCAGATTTCAAATAAATTCTTATTTTAAATTAATAAGTTGTGCTGCATGTCATGCTGGCCCTGCCCCTGTCCCTGGGGCTTGCTGAGCCAGTGACCAAGTCCAGGTGTGGTGGTGCATGCCTGTAACCCCAGCACCAGGGAGGCTGAAAACAGGAGGATCACTACGAGTCCAAGATGTGTAATGAGACCCTGTAACAAATACATAAGTTAAAATTAATTAATTAATAAGTTATATACAGTAAGAATTTAAAATACCTGTGTAGGGAAGGATGGGATCCTTAGGTAAGGCTAGAGTAAGGGACACGTGCCCTTTAGTGGGGAGGAGAAAAGCAGCCTCTGTGACTAAGAGCAGGCACTTCTGTGGTTTACCTTCTGAAACAACAAGCCTACCACCCAATGCATAGCCCTGGGCTGGCTCTTGACATTGTTCATACCTGTTTGAACCTCTTGAAATGTTCCTACACTGTGTGTTCTAATACCTTGATGCACTGTGTAACCTTGTACACTTAGTGACAGACCCATTAACCAATTAAATGCAGCTCCTTTGGGTGGGTGGAGATGGTCCCTGCCCTATAGACAGCACTGCCCAATAGCCAGTGGTCATCCCGCTCTGGGTCCCACTCCTCAGTGTGGCTTTGTGCGGCCTCTACAACAATGTTGCTTTCAGTCTGGTGCCATAAATCCACTTTTGAGAGAGAGAGAGAGAGAGAGAGAGAGAGAGAGAGAGAGAGAGACCTAGAAAAGTTTAAGAGTGGGCTGGTGGTTCCAGATTCACCAATGGTACACCTTGATAAGTACCAGTGAAACAGAACCCAGGTCAAAAGAATACAGGGAACACAACTGAGCTAAAGGAAATGACAATATTGAACATCAGAGAAGGCAAGGAACATTTTACTATGGCACTATACCAATTATGGGGGAATTTAAAAAAAAGTAATATGAATTTATGCATGTCTCATCTAATCCATTAGGAAGCACAGACTACAGGAGATAGGAGATAAAGAACAGCCAAAGCAGAGAGAGACTTTGAGACCACGCCAAAGGCCTGGCTTTCAGAACAGTTTTCATCTTACCCAAATCTGGAGTGATTAAGGTTGTGCCTTAGTTGGACAGCAATGTGCAGGATGCACTGGGGGGGGGGAAGTAGGCTAGAAGTGCTCAAACAGCAAGGGCGCTTCCACAATCATCCTAGCAGGAGTGGAAAAGCAAGGGCTCAGACACGAAAAGCAGACTTTCTAAAGGAAGAAGGTGATTGGATTAAATGTCAACCCATGGTATGAATCTGATGTTGGCTACCTGGGTGATTCAGAAGACAGGCAGGAAGAGTATATCCAGCAAAGTGGGAGCCACTCAATGCCCTGACAATTAATTGTGTATTACCAAGGGCAAGAAAAGGTAGTGGCACATTATGGAGTACATGGGCTTCCTGGGATTTTGCGGTCTGAGCAAGAACTTGGGAGTATAAAACCCCCGAAAATGCCTTCCAGCCCTATTCTGCTTGGTGGCCCACAGGATAGCTGTTTGTGAACTGCTGCGATGTTATACCACTGATCTGCTCATCTGCTGGGGAGTATCCACTATGTACCAGTGCCTGTTCTAGACAGGTGAGACAATTCAGTGAATAAAAGAGGGAAAAAAATCCTTGTCTTCAAGGAAGTTGAGTTTCAGTGGCAAGAAAGATGACAGACAATGTACTAACTAAATAAATGCATAGATGTATAAAAAGTGCTGTGGAAGCAAGCAGAAGCTACTGAGGAGGAGGAAGAGTACAGCGCTGGGAGCAGGCGGGGTAGAACGCATGCTGAGTGATGTCATGACTTGCAGCCCTGACACATGGGAGTTGCTCCCAGGAGGCTGTGGGAACATGGCTCATTGCAGCCCCTGAATGGGTGCTCAGGAGGGACTTTTATGTTGCTGTAGCATATATCCCTGATGTCTGGACACCATGAATCACCCAGCAGTGACATTTCCTTCTTGGCACTAATGGCCAGAGAGCTCAAAGCTAAATTTCTTCCAAACAGTGTACAGGCCATGCTAGCATTATCTGTCTCTGTTTTCATCTTATTTTCTGAACACTCCTTTTCCAATTGCTCTGACTTCTTCAATATCTTTTATCTATTTAAAAAATTGATGCTTGTTTATTTTATTTCAGAAAATGGCAAGACAGCCACGCAGCACAGCCCCACTGAGGGGACACAGATGCCAGAAGCAAGCAATTGGAGGATTTAACTCAAGTATGTGCAAATGAAAGCGCAGGAGTCCAGCTGCCAGGTAGTGGGATTCCAAACAGCCACGAGCAGCGCCTGCGAAGGACTGGGGTGCTGCTGAGCTGAGGGGCACTTGCCAGCACGGGAGATGCCCTGGGCTCTACCCTCAGGACCACAGCAAACAGAACAACAACTCCAATGCAAAGCCCAGCAGGATTTGGAAGACTGCAGATATACCACAGGAAAACTTGGCATGCAGAGACTGCTATGAGGCACCGGGAAGTTCTGAGGCTTTCTCTGAAGTCCCATTCTTGGCCCTGACTCCTTGTTTGAAGTTTGGCAAATAGAACAGAGACCTCTCAGGGATTTCTAGAGTTGTGGGCCTGAGCGAGGAGCTAGCTAAGCCCTCTCAGGGTTCAGGGAGGTCGGGGCGCTCGTGCACGAGCCCCCTCAGACAGGATTTTGGGGATCATAGTAACCACAGCTTCAGCGCAACTGTGCTGTAGCTTCGGAACACTTCTGCTTCGAAATATGGCCTATTAGCTAGTTAGGTGTCAGCATGGTGCTAAAACCTGAGTAGGATATTTTGCTAGAGGACCTTCTTGAGAGTCAACTGTATGGCACCTTAAATCAAAGGTCAATTTGCAAAGTCACTTCTAAAAGAAAAATCATTATTTACTACATTTCAGGTGTTTTAAAAGGGGGACACAAAATGTATTTCATGCCAGTGGAAACTTAATTTAGGGATTTTTAAATTTGAAAACAAGGACAGAAAAATGGTTTTTTCTTGTATTTGTTTTAAAAGACTGAAAATGATTGCTTGTGGGAAAGTATGTGAGGTTCTTCCCATAGAAAGGAATGATTTTAGTTCACCTTCATTAAAACCTATGTAAAACCTTCTCACTTTACGAAGTCTCACTTCCTGTGAAATACGAAAGGAGGAGGTCAACACTGGTGCAAGAAACGTGATTATGAAAGCAGAATTACAACAGAACACCCCTAAATGTGGTGGCTTTGGGGACGGATTCCATTTTAAAGCCATTATTATGCGCCCAGTGGTATGCCAGGCCTTAGGGACAAGAAGCTGAGCTGCTTTGGAGACTTCACAAGCTAACGCTGTGCCAGAAAGGATGGAACCAGGGGAAGAAGGGCTGGGAAGGAGGTCTGTTTGTAGCAAGTCTTGCTTTTGCCAAGAAAAGGAACGCTACCCCTCAGACACTAATATCCCAGGAGTCTTTGTCATGCATGTTGTGTAAAGCAGCACTGTCACCTCCCGGGGGGTTCTGATTCAAATCCTTGCCCTCACATTCAGTCACGTGAAGACTGGCGAAGCCCTTCCCAAAGACGTGTGGCGTCACTGTGCAGTTTGTGTGGCTCCAGCCTAGCAAGGGGACATGGATTATCAAACACGGACCTGGACACTAAGAGTTCAGAGCAAATGGCGGCGTTGAGAAGTAAATCAGAAGGGTGCATTCCCCGCCTGCCACCCTGACGGGCCGCCCTCACTCTGTGGGTCCGCTGCTCTGCCTTGAAGCTGCACAGCCAGTAGGAAGAAGAATTTCTCTGAGAAGTGAGCTTTGATCAGGAACCGCTCAGGCCACCATACTGGGCCTGTACTTTCGCATATCCGCAGACCCAGTCCTCTAACTTCCACGGGAAACCCTGTCACTGCTCACCCAAGGGGCAGCTGGTGGCCTGGCACCACCCAGCCAGAGGCCCATGCTGTGCCTTGGTATGCGGAGACAGCACTTCAGGAGGCCACTGTCCCCTCTGCTAAGGGAAGCCAGTTGGGCCGAGTCACTGTGGGAAAAGGCTCCCTGTGACTCTGCTAGCTCATCTGAGCCAGACCCTAACAGAGGTTTCTTTTACAAAGGTGTCAAAGTGGGCAGGGCAGAATGCACAAGGTTACTATGGTGCTTATCAAAGTGGCTACCAGAAGGATTCCAGCAGGTATAGTGCTGGCCCTGTACTGGCCTAGACCCTCCCCTATCCCATCATGCTCCTGCTGTGCTTCTGGGCTCCAGGACTCCAAATGTGGCCACAGTTGTGGCTCCTGGGCCTCCTGGCCCCACTTCCAGAGTAGGGACTCAGTCCAGCTGAGCCCCAAGCCCATAGAGCCAGATGAGCCACATTCTTCCCACAAGTCTAATCTCCTGCCAGAGTTGCTTCAGGCACTTACCTCCTGCCAGTGCCTTTGATCCTGTGGGGACCTCTGCGACCCCCCCCAAGATATTGCTTTCACCCCAGAGTTGACTGGAGAGCTGTTGCCAGAACCAGATACGTTTACTGCTGCACATCAGGGTCTGCACAGCAAACTTCCCAGGCAAGAAAGGCTTCCAGTGGCAGCTCCAACACTAGAGAGGGGCTGGAAATGAGCTTGAGCTCTCCTTCCTTCACTCAAAAGGAAGATCAAGACTGCCACTCTAAGCCAGGATGCAAATCACCACTCACTTGAAATACTTGTTCACCGCTAGCAAGTCAGAATTCAGAAGCACCACGGTTTGTTTCACCCACGAAACTGAAGAAGGATCAGCTCAGCACTAGCAGCTTGCTAGGATGACTTAGAACTCCACTGACAAACCCTAAGCTTCAGAAGTGAATCTTGCATGAAGGTAATGTAGACCCAAGATGGGACATAGCTGACCATGACAGCCCACCTCTGGAACATCAGGAGAACTGAGATGAGCTGTAGAACCTCTTGCACACAGTGGCTCATCACAATCCCAGCTAGAGGCCAAAACTCAATGTGCAGAGTCCTCAGATCCAGTCTGCTACACCTCAGCAGGAAGCCCCATGCCAGCTCTCACAGCACCCTGAGGAAACTGAACCAGAAGGAGGCCCCATTGGAGGATAAACTTTCTGCTGAGGAAGGTGTAGGTCAGCCGTAGGCCATCAGAGTACATATAAATGCTCCATCCTCAAGTAGAGCAAAACCCATCACTCACATTTGCCACATGTCCCATTTTACACCCGTGGAGATGGAGGCTGTGATAACTGCAGAGGGGAAAAGCTCCACCTACTCCAAACCATCAGCAAGTCTAGCAAGCTCTGGGGAGGTGAGACCTGCTCCGACTCAGCAGCAGGCCCCAGCTCAGCCTCACTGCCATCCTGTGGAGTTTGAACCTTCCCCCAGGCTACTGAGGGGACTGAACCTTCAGGGAACCAGCCTGAAGGCACAGCTCAGCCTGCAGAGCCCACTGACAACGTCAGCTCTGCAGCCCAGGAAGAGACTCAAGCCCCTGCACCCCCTCTGCAGAACGTGGCCAAAGCTCCACCCTATCACGAGGAGCCATGTGACGTCCAGGTCTACATCAGGCTCAGCATTCTAACTTGCTTAGATGTTAGGTGTGGAAGTTACTTGAACTCAAGTGCCTCCAAATGGTTGAATCTTCTCTGCCTGGCAGAAGGACCCAGGGTAGCTTCTAGGCCCTTCAGTAGGGGCTGAAGTCTCCTTATGACAGCCAGCAGGAGAAGCCTGCTCAGTCTTCTGAACCTTCTGAGGAGGTCAAACCTTTCCGAAGGCCGCTGGAAGCCCCAGCTGAGCCTGTAGTGTGCTGAGGAGGTGGAACTGTTTCTACCCAGCAGGAGACCCCATCTCTGCATCGGTGCTGTCTTGTGAGTTTGACTCTTCTCCCAGTGAGCAGAAGCAGTCAGTTCTACTTCCTGAGGGAACTGGGGAAGCTGAGCCCTTAGAGAGGCAGCCTGAAGCCACAGCTCAGCCTTGGGGTGAAGTCCAGTCCAGGAGGAGGCTCACTCCAGATTCCCCTCTGCAGAGTATGGCTACAACTCCACCACATCATGAGGTGACACTTTGACCTCCAGGTCACCATTATCACTTGCCCACTGTTACAGTTGAGCCTGCAGATGTGGAACTGAACATAGACTCCAGAGACTACCAAGGGGTTGAATCTTCTCTGGTCCAGCAGGGGGCCCAGTGCAGTATCTGATGCACACTGAGGAGATGGAACCTTCTCTAACTCAGCAGGAGACTCCAGATCAATCTCCAGGTTCTTCTAGGGAGAGTAAACCTTCTCCCACTTCAGAGAAGCTGCTGGCTCAAACTTCTCCAACTCCTGGAGGTCTGAATGTTTTGGAAGCCACCTGGAAACCCCAGCTTAGCTGTCAGAGTATGAGGAAGAGATGAACTGTTTTCCAACCCAGCAGCAGCAAGTTCAGCTTCCAGCGCATCATGCAATGAGGCTTTCACTTTCACATCAGCATTAAGCTCGGCATCCCAACTTGCCCTTTGAGTCTCATCCGTCCAGATCTGCAGCTGATCAGAACCCCTGAGGCCACTGCAGATGCAGGAACCTCTCTGATTCACTGAGGCTACAGCTCAACCCCTCACTCCAAATAAATGATGGGGCCCCTTTGGCCTCTGAAGCTCACCAAAGAGGTTGAAGCCTTGCCAGCTCAACAGAAGGCTCCAGCTTAATGGTCAATCAGTGCTTTCTGAGGAGGAACCCACTCCAACCCATCTGGCTGCCTACTGGGAGAATTTACAGACCTCTGAGGAAGCTTCTTTGATCCAGTGAGATGCTGTAGCTGAATGTATGCAAGTCACTGAACAGGTTGAACTTCCTTCAGTGAAGGAGAAGACTGCGGCTCAGCCTCTGGTGCTGCCTAGGTAAGTTGTGGTCGACCATCATGAGGTAACAGCCTTTCCTGTAGGTGATGATCTGGTTCAATTTCCAGCACTGTATAATGTCACTGTCAATCTTCCAGAGTTGACTGACAAGGATGAAATAGAACCCAGCAGGGGGTCCCAGCTCCTCCACAGTGTATCCTGAGCAGCTTTACCTCAGACAGATGAGCAAGAGGCTGTAACTCAGAAGCCCAATGCTCCTGTAATTGATGAACATTCTTCAGTGATTAAGGATCCCAGTCCAGCCTGAAGAGCTTTTTGAGGAACATTCTCTGAGCCACCAGGGGATTCAGCCCACTGCGGGTGTTGAATTTTCACCAGTGCAGCCCAGCTCCAGCTCAGCCTCCAGCCCCTCAAAGGACAGTAATAGACCTTTTCACTGATAGCATGTCCTTAGATCCTCCTTACCCATGAGCCTTCCAGTTCAAGGCACTCAGATGAAAGAGGGCAAAGCCAGAGGCCAGTAGCAGCAAGGGTCAGCAGAGGACCATGGGGCAGCTAAGGGATACTCTTCACAATATGCTCAGATTCGCTTTGGGTGAGACTTGGCTGCCACCTGCATGGTGTGTGGAGCATAAGAGATTGTCCTTGGATCGTGGAGACCTCTGAAATAGTCAAGGAAAGATCTGCAGCCTTCTGCAGGGAGGGATCTCTTGGGGAGGCCAAGAGAAATCATCTTTAAAGATCCAGCTCTTGCTTTCTGTGGTCCAGTCTCCACCTTTGAGCACATTTCCACTCAGGCAGGAGACTCATGTGACACCTCACTGGCACTGTGAACTCTACTGACTGCAGGATTTGTAGGGAGGAGGCCAAGAGATTCCCAGAAGACAGGAAATGGGAGGTTCTAGGACTCAGCACCCTTAGAGGATTTGGCTTTAAACTTCACCCAGAAGGAATGGTCCTTACTTGTTCTTTTCTAGAAGACTCTCTGCAGTGGGATAATTCTGGAGACCCTCAGGAATCAAAAGGGGCTGGGAGCTACACAGAGGAGCCTTGAGCTGTGTAGCCCCTTCAGCCTCTGAGGCAATGCTGGTGACTTTTATCCTTTTTAAATTGGTAAACAATAACTATATATTTTTGGAGTACATTGTGATGTTTTGATATGGATTTACACTGGAGTGGTTAAATTATGTTAATAACTTACATAGCACTTCACACATTTATCATTTTTTGTGATAAGTACCTTTAAAATCTCATCAGTTTTGAAATATACAATACATATTCACTATAGTCACCACACCGTGTAATAAAATACACCTCTAAAACATTCCTCTTCATGGAAACTTTGTACCCTTTAAGCAGCTCTGTCCCATTCCCCGTCTCTCTCCCTTACCACCCTAATCTGCTTACTCTTATTATGTTGTGTATTTCTGTCAGCTAAAATCCAATTTAGAAATCTCAAGGTTCTAAATGTATATGCAAAAGTAAGCTGCTGAAGTTACTTTGAAAAAGTTTTGACCTCTTTTGACATTAAAATGAATAGCTTTAGTTAGGGCCAGACCTATCAAAATAATCCATTTAACTCTGGGTGGGATGCCGTGAAAGGTGGGCAGCATTTGTCTTCAACCTGTGTGACAGCCTGCGCTTACTTACATGAAGTTCACACAGCCTGTACCCGCCGGTGGAGCAATCCAGACGAAGCTGAGGTTGGTTGTGGGCAGGTGACTCACATGGGAGGCCACCACGCTGCACATGAACTGGTTCCCAAACTGGTGGTCAGACATGATCCCTAGAGACAGACAAAAGGGGATGTTACTATGCAAAAAGTCCAATCCAGCGCATCCCATCATAGAAATAACAATATTTTTCTTTTATGTTGAGTCATTATACTCTTTGACTGCTAGATAAATTATGTAAGTTTTCTTTATATTGTTAGAAGGAATAATTTAAAACACTGTCGAGGAATGACTTATGAAAATCGTTGCTCTAATAGTTGCTTTGATTTTGTTGAGTGATCTGTGGTCATTATCAAAAAACACCAAGACCAACCTATGGTTTGAACAAGTTTGGCTTTCTTGGAACTGCCTACAACAAGGAAGACCAAGCTCTCCGGGGAACTAAGAGGCATGTCAGTAAGCGTGTGTCCACAGGGACTGGTTAACATTGCTGGCTTGTGTTAGGTTATTTTAGAGAGTGAGGAGATCAGGTTTGCCTGGGAATTTCACAGTTTTAGTGTGGAAAATCCTGGGTCCTGGGACTTCCAAACCCCAGTCCTGCTGAGATTCAGGGAAAGATGGTTTTCTTTTTGGATGAGGGGCTGTCACAAGGTGGAGGCAGCCTTATTGCTCAGAATCTTAATGGTTTTCATCTAGGAGCCATGGGGAGCAGAGTGAGGCTAAAGGTGATGGACAAAATAGCAGCAGCAGCAGCCATATAAATGTGGAAAGGGGAGGTATGGGTCAGGCCTGAGGGCTGCGCTGTGCTCCAGCTTTCATCTGTGTCTAGGCCTGACTACACAGTGACCATCCAATCCGGCAATGGCCTTCTCTAAAGGCCATGCTCAGTGAGCTTGCTTGTGTTCAGAATCAGGATACCACACACTAGCTGTGAGCAGGTCACATCCCAGGTCAGACATCAGGGGAGTTTTTTTCTTCGCCTTTTTTTTTTCTTTAATAAGGAGACTCTCTTGGTTTTAACTCAGATGAAATATAATAAATAAGATTGAGCGTGGTGGCACAAACCTGTAATCCCAGTTTTGGGAAGGTTAAAAACAGGAGGATCCCTATGAGTCTGAGCTGCATAGTGAGACCTTGTACCAAATACACAAAAAAGAACTATAATAAATAAGTCAACAGTAAGAAAATAAATGACAGAGCTAGAAGATGAATGGAAGATCTGAACAGATATTTGAGCAAAGATGATATATAGATGGTAAATAAATATATGAGAAGATGTTCAACATTGTATGTCATTAATAAATTGCAAATTAAAATAGCTTATACATATCACTTAGAAAGACCAAAAATCCTGAGCTCTGACAAGACCAAGCGCCAGTGAGAATTATAGTACAGGAGCTTGCATTCATTGCTGGTGAGGATGCAAAACCATATGATCACTTTGGAAGATAGTTTGGTAGTTTTTATGGAACTAAAAGTGCTCTCACCAAATGACCCAGCAGTTGATTTCCTTGGAATTTACCAAAGTGAAATAAAGATATCTGTCCACACAAAAACCTACATGCAAGTTATTTATAAAGGCCAAAACTTAGAAGCAACTAAGATGTTCTTTTTTTTTTTTTTTATGAATTTAGGACAGGGTATACAGTATGTCCAGGGTCTCACTACGTAGATTGGACCTGTAGTGATTCTCCTGTTTTCAGTCTCCCAAGCGCTGGGATCACAGGCACGTGCCAAATGCTCAGTCTCAATCGCCATCTCAGTGCGCCCTGGGGGTGGGGCCGGCACAGCAAGCCCGGGTATCGAACCCCTGACCTCTGCATCTGCCTAAGCAGGTACTTTAACCCTCTCAGGTATCTAGCTGGCCCAAGATGTTCCTGATAGATGAGTGAATAAAATAACTGTAATACATCTAGACAATGGAATCCTATTCAGCTAAAGTGAAAAGAAATGAGCTATCAAGCCACGAACAGATAGTAAGGAAATTTGCATATACATAGAACCAAGTGAAACAGCCAATCTGGAAGAGTTACCTATTTGATTCTAACTATAAGATGTTCTAGAAAAGCCAAAAACATGGAGGGAAGGGAAAGGAAAAGGCAGAACAAACAGTATCTTTAGGGCAGTGAAGCTTCTGTTTATGGCAACTGATGGATTCACGTAATTCTGTGCATTGTAAAAATGTATAGAATGGAGAAAACTAAGAGAAAATCCTCATATAAACAGCAGACTCCAGGTGACAACGCCGCGTCACATAGGTTTGTGGATTGTAACGAACACACCACTGTGGGGCAGCATGTTGGTAGCAGAGGGAATTCTTCATGTGTCAGGACAGGGACATATGGGAACTCTCTGTACTTTCCACTCAATTGTGCTGTGAACTTCTAAACTTCTCTAAAAAAATAAAACTCATTCATAAAAATGAATTGTCAAGTGGAAAGTTAAAATTTTAAAAATTCTCTCCTTTATTGGCTTTCTAGCTTTGAGCAAATGACATTCTTCCTTGTATCCAGTTTTGCCTATAAAATGGAAACACCACACCCTCTATTTCTTAAATATGTTGTGAGAATTAAATATCCCAGTATATATAACAGTACCTAGCACAGTACCTGGAAGCACTGGATTCTCATAAAGTACTGATTTTCTTTCTAAAATACAGTTCTATTCATACTGATTTCTTATAAAAAATTCTCACTGTCCCCAGTTGCATACTCCTGCACTCTCTGAACTGGTAGCTTCCACCAACAGTGATTATTTAAGTATAAATTAATTAAAATTAGATAAAATCAAAAATTCAGTTCTTTAATTGTACTAGCCATGGTGCAAATGCTCAACTGCCAGATGAATGTGGTTAACGGCTACCATGTTGGACAACACAGAACATTTCCGTTGTCATAGAAATGGCTACCGGATGGAGCTGGTCCACAGGATAAAGTTAGGAGCCTTTGGCTGTACTGTTAAAATCTTTCATTCAACCTTTGTTTCAGCACTTCCTATCGCTTCTCGGCCTTTTGGCTAAGATCAAGTGTTTCAGCACTTCCTGCCTCGGTGTCTTGCCATCTGTTTTCACTTTACACGCTCAAAATTCCAAATGAACTTTCTTCCACGTTAGCCCAGGCTGTGTCTCTAACTGAAGTGCCCGCTCTCTAACAGCTCTCAGCCACCAGAACTATCCCGTGTGAAGATTTAATTCGGTTCCTGCTTCGCCAAGTCTCACCTGTCCACCTCCAAGCAAACCCAGGGCATCCTTCCTTCACATTTCTGGTGAGTCCTTCACCTAACTTCAACATGGATCTTAGTGAAGGCACTTGAACGTTCTGCCTCCTCACCTGTCACTGTATCTTAAGTTCCTTGAAAGCAAAACCAGGATGGCACCCAGCATAGCCCATATATTAATATCCTTATGTCTCTGGTCTCTGGTCTCTTGCTTTAAAAGGTCTTGTCAATCCTCCAAATTAAAAAAAAAAAAGAATGCCCCTGTATTTTCTTTCCACTCACCCATTTTTACATTTACATCTTTAATACTTCTAAAGATGTAATTATATTCTTTAATATTTTTATTTTGTTGTGTCATATAAAGTAAGTATTTAACTTTTCCCCTCTCCAAAATAGTTCTAGGTTTCCTTATTTTTCCCTTGAGATTTAGGTTTCTCTGCCATCTGCCTCATTCCCCTGGTAAGATTTTTCTGAAAAGCATATGTGGTCACATCAAGCTCCTGCTAAACCTCCTTACATGGCTCTTCCAGCAGGTTCCAAAGAGTTACAAACTCTTAAGCATCAGCTATAAATCAGCACAATGTGACCCCGGCCTGCTCCCTCTCTCCATCCTGAGTCCCAGCACCGTGGTGGTTCTCAAGCACTGGTGTTTGAGTCTCTCGACCTGAACCACACCTCTGACTACTAGCTTTTCTTTAGACATAGAGGCCCTGGACCTTTGCCAACTCCCCACTCATCTTCACTGCTAGGACAACATCTATGTGCCCTTGAAGACAAGGATCAACCCAGTCTCTGTCTATGCTCAACACTGAGAGAAATCCCTCACTGTGCTAGCCTAATCATAAAAAGACACATCAGACATGGCGACTCCTACAGTCCTCCCTCCCCACTCACTGGTCCTGTCCTATTGGATAGGCGCCTGCCCTTCCTCCATCACAGCACTTGATCTTCGCCCCAAGTACTCTAGCAGGCATTCCATCCTTAACTGTTATACCCAAATGCCTAGCACCATGTCTGGATACATCAGAGGCACTCAGGAAATGCTGCTTTGAATGCATGAATGATTTCTGAAATAAAGACTTTAAAAATTACATACATTGGGCCAACCAAGTAGCTCAGCAGGCTAAAGCACCTGCAAGTAGGTGCTAGGGCCAGGGGTTCGATCCCTTTCATACTGTGCTGGCCCCAACCCCAGGGTGTGGTCAGACAGCAATTGAGAGTGGGTGTAGTGGCACACACCTATATAATCCCAGCTCTGGGGAGGCTGTAAACAGGTGGATCACTATGAGTCCAATCCAAGTCCCATCCCAGGCGCAGCGTGGGCTGGACCCTCTCCCACCCCCTTGAGACGCCCCCTCCACTCCGCAGCACCTCCCTGACCCCACCCGCTGAGTAGGAATTTCTGCCACGTTCCGGGAACCCCCAGACCCAGTCCCAGCCCAAGTCCGGTGAGTGTGTGGGAGAGCTTCCTGCTACCCTGTGCTGGCAGGACCAGTCCCAGCCCAGGCGCAGCGTGGGCCAGACCCTCTCCCACCCCCTTGGGATGCCCCCACCACTCCGCAGCACCTCCCCCACCCCGCCCGCAGAGTAGGAATTCCTCTCCCCGCTACTTCACCTTGCCCCCTCCAGGCACAGCTCAGGCCTGGCATACATGCCTGGGGTGTAACCCTGCAGCTGCAATCCATGCAGAGAGTGTAGAGGATAGATGCACCCAGGAGCAGAACATCTTCCCACAGGGGCACAACAGGTTCACCCTCAAGGGCAGCAGTGGGAAGGAGCTGAGCACAGAAGCCAGACCCAAGCCAGGCACAGCTGGGTAAGTCCAAACTTTGTAGAGCTCCACCTGAACTTCAGTACGTGCGAAGGTTATAACTGCAGCAAAGATCTACAACAACGGTCAGAAGACAGTGCTACGCAAAATGACGAGAAGGAACAAAACGCAACCTCAGAACCCAAGCCCGCCCGTAACAAGTGCAGATTCCAATCCAGTAGTGAGACTGTGAACACCCTGTAGACCCTTCCCTAAAATACAAAATAAATAAATAAATAAATATTTTAAAAATACATACATTATAGTAACTAGCTAAATAGAATCTCGTACAACAGAAGTTTGTCCACGGTTGGTCAAGAAATAGAAAAGTCTGTATCTGACACAGCCCAATGATGCTCTTTTTCTCACTCCAAGCCTTGATATTTTTAAAGCTGCATCCAAGACAAAATCATCAAGCTGGAGGAACCACAAAGTTGGCAAGATCACTGACTCGCAGGGAAGTCACGGTGTCTAAGGCAGGCTTGCTGCTGTGACTCAGGGCTCGCCACTCCCCTCTGGGCAGCCAGAGGGCAGGGAGCCAGTTGTGGAGATGACGCGTCTGCCGGGAGTCTGCCCGGCCACAAAGAGAACATGGAGCCACGATCCTGTGAGGGGGGAAGTAAATCAAACAGCAGGCTCTCAGGGCCATGCTAGCAGGATGCACGTTAAACGACCCCCCATTCCTGCTTAGGAAGTGAGTCAGTGTCTAGGCCACACACCGCGTGACAGAATTTTAGGTTTTACATCCCAGTCCAGGTGAATGTGTCAGGCCTCTTGCAAGCCTGCAGTTTTCCATCTTTGCAGAGCAGTGACACATTGGAAGAGATTTAACAAGCAGTACTACTGCCCTGAGATTCTGAGTGAGCTGGTCTGGGGCATGGCCACAGTACTGGGAGGTTTGAAAAGCTTAGCCATCAATCTCAAGGTGTAGCTAAGAACTTGCATTAGAAGGTATGCTGTTAAAAATGTTGTTGAAGGGTCCGGCGAGATAGCTCAGCGGACTAGGTGCCTGCTTTGGCAAGTGCAGTGACCAGCAAAGTGATCGGAAGAGGGAAGGGCAAACTGGAGCAAATTAACATTCTAAGTAAGTAGGTGCTAACCGGATGGCACATGTCTAGAAAATAAGTAGGTGCTAGCTGGGTGGCACTGATCAGAAATATCAAGTGAAACAGGAGCAAAACTGTGATTCCTATAGACAATTCAGTAATGACAGCTAGTGGTCACTGGACACTTACTATAGCCTGTGCTCATCTAAGTGTCCATGTATACGACTTACTAGATTCCCACACCTGATTTCCCACATTTACATGAAGCCATAAGATATGGACAAGAAAGTGTCCTCTCAGCTCTGCCTGCACTGCCCTGTGACCTTTGGCAGGGTCCCTTCCCAGCTTCATCCTGACACTTGTGCAGTTCTGGTCTGGGGTCTCTAAGACCCCATTCAGCTCTGCTCCTTCCTGAGTACAGCTGAGATGACTGCAGGAAGGATGATGGGCAGACAGGTCGAGGCAGCGGGGCACGCATGGAGAATGAGAACCAGGAGGAGGAGCACAGTTGAATCAGCTTCCATCATTTTACAAAACATAATTTCCTGTGTGCTCCACAACGATCTTCTTAATGCATTTGTGTCATGAAAGACAGCAACAACCTAATTAATACATGGGAGTTGGAATCCTTGAGATAACTGAAATTCAAATGTGATAAAGAATTTAAATATACGTTCACACATTCTCTGCTACATGCTGGGAATAGGATATGTGTTGAGCTTTTACTATTACTTGGAAAGGAAAATAGGATCAAATAAAAAAGGATTTAATTACACTGTGTTCTTAAGGAGGCATGTACCAATAAATTATATTCTCATGTAGCGGAGTATAAGGAAAGAGTCTTGTGTTTAATCTTGTGGTTATGGATGAACTGTCATACAAATTTTTATGTGGAATTTCTTTCCTAGAGAAAGAAACTACATGCACTTTTCTGGAAGAACTGAGCTTTGTATTTTCCTTATCTAACTTTGGGCAAAGAGTGTGGTTTACTTTTCAAACCCAGAAATTCTAAAAAAGCGATAACTGTTTTCATTTTAGCAAGATTTTAAAGTATCTATGTCATAAAAAATTACATTTTTTTAGCAATTTGCTTTTGAATACTGAGTGCACACATTTGAAACACAGACTATCAATGTACTAGGTGTAATTTTTATATCAGTCATTGATGTAAACCCTCAAGATAACTATTTCTTTGATGAAGGAGTGTTTCAAGAAACCACTGAGTGATGAGTTGACGCATACCTACTATTTGTCTTATCAGGGTCATGGCAGAAGGATAGGAACCTATGGCAGAGTTTTCTGCATCCACATCATACTTCTGCAGGACGAATCTCACCATGTCTTTAATTATTCTAACATTGTCTCCATGATCCCTTTTAAGACAGTGACACACATTTTGGTGCCTTCCGGGATGTCACTTTTCTTGACAAGTCTTCAGTTATTTTAAGTTTGTGACTAAACCTTGTATGAACCCATTTTCCCTCAGGAATGCACACTTCTCTGTGCTTTTAATGTTAACACCTTGGGTCTTGAGAACTGGAACTAGAAGTTCCTTGTTCTCCAAATTCTAAAATAAAAATATACATATTCTCACAAAACTGTAGTCAATTCACTTGGAGGAACACATTGCAGATTTTATCACCCAAAAGCAATCGAGTGAGAATAATACATACTCACACTGGGTTTATCTTAGATTTTGTTGATCAAAGATGTGGATCACTCCAATCCATTTAGTTTGTGATTTGCCACAGTCAGTGTTAAAATGGGCACAAACATGTCTTAGTTTATTTTTCATGGATTTCAGAAACTAAAGCATCTGTCAGTGGGGTATCGTTAAACAAGAAGCAAGTACCCTAAAACTAAGGATTTTGGTCTTATGAAAAATGTAACCATATATAAAATGATAAGATACTAAAAGAAATATAATTTTATTATTCCAACAACTTTCAGAAAGCTTGGCAGAAGGGCGGGCCAAATAGCTCAGTGGATTAAAGAGCCTGCAAGCCTGCAAGCAGGTGCAGGGTCCAGGGTTTCAATCCATGGGCCTGCTGTGCCAGCCCCACCCCCGGATGTGCTGAGACAGCCACTGAGACTGGGCGTGGTGGCACATGCCTATGATTCCAGCTCTTGGGAGGCTGTAAACAGGCAGATCACTATGAGTCTGATCTAGTAGTGAGACCTTGAACACCCTGTAGACCCTTCCCTAAAATAAAAGGGAGAAAGAAAGAAGAAAGAAAGAAAGAAAGAAAGAAAGAAAGAAAGAAA
>NW_004524684.1:249263-277577 GCF_000260255.1 Octodon degus | reverse complement strand
AAGAAAGTAACCTTGGTAGAATATTTTGTTGGGAAGTTAGGTAAATTCATTGATTTATATCTACATAAATGTATAACTACTGTTACTTTTACACAAATATTCAAGATTATTTTTCTTTCTTTTTATTTTGACCCTGTGCTCTTTCTTTAAAAAGGATATTTAGCAGACCTAGTGGCCTATGCCTCCTATCCTAGCACTGAGGGTGCAGGAGTGAGAGGCCGAGGCGGGAGGGTCATAATTCTGAGCCCAGTCTGGGCAACTCAGTGACTTCCTGAGACCCTGTCTTGAAAAGGCGGGGGTGGTATTTAAAAGGCTGCATCAGTTAATAAAAAACAGACAGCTCTGAAAATCGAGTTTGGGAAGTTAGCAGTATATTGTACTTAAAAAGCGAAGATGGGCCTTGGACTTTTTTTCTGTCACTCTTTAACCTGTTAAATCAAATGTAAGTAACTATTTACTTATAGAATTTGACTTATCTATTATTCACCTTCTTTGTGACATCAGTGAACTGAAACATTTCGACAAAAACCTAATGTAAATTTCTATGCTGAAAAGGAAATCACACAGCCTCCTGCTAACACCCAACTTCAGCTCATCTGTGAAGCAGCAGAGCAATGAAAACAGACATGAGAACAGCGACCGTGGGCAGTGTGCACACACACATTCACACGTACACACTTTGTACACTTATTTTTTAAACATTGCACAGAAGGCCCTTGGTCTCAGATTTGGGTATCAAAAGCAAACAAAGTATTAAAATATTTTTAAGCCCATCCTGGAATTGCACGTCTATGGACATGTTAGGGATGTACAGGGATCTACACTCTTTCTACCCACCCTTTGGCAGGTATAAATAGAACCTGCTATAAAACAACCTGCTTCTCCCTTCGCTCATCAGAGTCACAGAGCTGAGAGCTGCTCTAGCGTTCCCCTCCTCCCTCACACTTCCTTTTACTGGCTGCCTTTTCTGAGCCCCGTCTTTGATGCATAGTATGACCTTACTTCCACTGGAGAGGCAGTTAGGGGACAGGTTGAGAGCATAGACCCTGGACCAGGTGCCTGTGTTCAGAGCCCTGCGGTGCTACCAAGGAGCTGGGGAATCATGCGTGGTAACTCAACCTGCTCCCCAGCTTCCTCCCCAAGATGTTGGGGATGACAATAAGAAGGCTTTGAGGAATAAATGAGTGCACGGCACCTTGTGCTGTATATGTTAGGTATTATATCATTCTCATTTTAGCATTTAAGGAACCAAGCCACAGTGAGTTTAGTGTCTGATCAAGGAGAGGTGGTGAGTGGCGTCTGAACACCAGTTCACCTTCTATCATCGTGTCCACAGGATTCCTCCCTTCATCCTTACATGGCAATACCTTGGTTCTAGGTCAAACCCTGCTTTGTGGTCCGACAAAATCCTGCCCAAACCTAGCAATGGTGTGTGGATCACCTGCGAGTGAGCAGGGACACAGCCTTCTTCTAGGCACAAGATCAGCATCTCCCTCTCCTCTCTTTCTTCTTCTCACTCTGCCTCCCTCCCTCCAAATGCACTTCTCACCCATTATTGGATGAATATCCTTTTGTGTTATCACAGATGCATCTGCAGGCTGTATACAGATGTGAGTGGAACATGTGTAAGTTAACACTGTGTCCCCATGGGGCAAAGCCCCCCAGGTATAGTCGAGTCCCTGCAGTTACTGAGTCTCACAGAGCAGTATTCTTTCCAAAGAGCTATGCTGAGTGTACACTGCCTTAACACAAATATCCTCTGGTGCGCTGCTCTAAAGCTACCCCTTCTCCTGTCACACCGCACGCTCTCCCTGCCTCCTCAACAGCTGCTTGCATGTCAGTAATTGCTGCACACTGCCCACCCCAGCCTCTCCTCACACCGACCACGCTTTACTGCCTACCTGTCTGGAACTATATCTGCCTCACCATCAGGAACCTGCTCCTGAGTTCTGCTCTGCTTTCTGTCAGAGTCTAGTGAAATTTTTTGTTTTTAATTTTATGTATTTGGTCCAGGGTATCACTATGTTTCAGTCTCCCCAGTTCTGGGATTACAGGTGTGCGCCACCACACCTGATCTTGGTGCCCGACTGGGTGTGCTGGGGGCAGGGCCAGTGTGGCATGTGGCGCAGGACACTGAACCCAGGTCCTTGTGCTTGCCTGGGCAGGCACTTATACTGCTGAGCTATCTCGCTGTCCCCACAGTTCAATTTTCCACTTAAGAGTTGGATTTTATACAACTACAGGCCAACGACATCAAAGAGGCAGATTCTTTAGAGATATAAACCCATGCCATGTAGGAGGCTGGACAGAGCCTCTCCAGGGCTTTCTTTAAAAGAAAATAAAAGAACAACAGGAGACTGTTGCCTTGGTGGAACCGCTCCAGACCCTAAACACCACTTCCAATATTTTCAAACCTGTCTCTTCTTACTCACAACCGAAGAAATTCCCATTTGACTCATCCAGAAATTCCCTGCAATACCAAAATTACTATTTAGCATGTTGGTTCGGAGCTTTCCCTATCCTTATTTTCAAAAATGAAAGATCTTGGAAAAAATAGTGACAGTTAACAATTGCTGAGTATTTAATGATGCAGGCAATATTTTGAACATCTTACAAAGATTAACACATTTACTCCCTAAAAACCCAGGAAGCATTATTGTTAGAAGTAGTATTACTATTCCCATTTTATAGAAGCTTAAAGAGATTAAGTGATCAAAATCACCTCGCTGACCACTAGTCATACGAGATCCAGGCCTGTCACTTTTTGGTGATATACTACAAGTTACCTACACTAAGCATTAGAATCATTATTATTTAATAAGTGGATAAAAACAAGATCTACTTGCTTTAATAGTGAAAATTCTCCGTTGGGAACCACAGAATGCAGTCTAACTAACTGAAGGAATCTTTACAGGCACAGCTTTGCTGGGAGGCCAGAAAAGTAAACTTGAATGCCATAAAGCAGACATAACATGCATCAACGACTGAGCTAGCTCAACATAAAAACGCCAACCATATTTGACTAGAATAATGCATCCTCCACCTCAGCTACCGTCTCCAAATAAGGATCCTCCACTACGCAACTTGAGCTCCCCGTACTGGGTCTCACCTCATTTTGTGTTCGTCCCTATTCAATTTCCACGAGGGTGGGTGGGATAGGTAGAAAATGGGACATACCTTCACCCTAGGCAGGGAGAAGGGTGGATATTGTATTCATCGGAAAGTGGTGCTGACAATATGAGAAGCTACATTAAAAGGTTGGGCAACTGTGTATAGGATATGCTCATTACAGAGAGCAAGGTTAGAGTCCATAAAATCTCACATTTCTTATTCCAAAAGTAGCTAAAAGTAATAGATAATTTTAAAAGGCTATGAATTCCAATACTGTTACCACGAACATGTGTACTGAGTTCCTTACCCTACCTGAAGTGGGCACCCTGACACAAGAAGGACACTGCCCATCACACTCAGTCTACTGGACCGAGAGCAACAAAGGCTCCCCAAACCCTTCCCACACCTTGGCACCAACTTCCCAAAGAGTCACGTCAGGTCAGAAAATGCACTTGTGCTCCCTAACCCCAGATTAAGTGACTCTGGAATAAAGAGCAGTTTCTTTTAACTACCTGGCTTCTGCTAAAGGATAAACATCAGTGAGTCACATACTATTTATTACTGAAATTTAAGCAGTATTATTTTGTATTGGCATCATCATCATCATCATCATCATCATCATCATCATCATCATCCTCATCATCCTCACTATTGGCACCAGAGATTGAACTCGGGACCTTGAGCTCACCAGGCAGGCGCTTAAGGCATTGAGCTAGCTCCCTGGCCTGGCATCATTATTAACTACTGTCTCCACCTCAATCAGCCATCAGTCTCTTCTGATGTTATTTCAAGATTCTTCTTTTGAAAAGCAATTGTGGGGCTGGGGAGATGGCTCAGCGGAATATGCACTTCCCTGGCAAGTGCAAGGGCCTGAGTTCAATCCCTGGTTCCACCAAAAAAAAAAAAAAAGAAAAACAATTGTGCCCTTTTGCTTTCTTGTCCTTTCCATGCTGGTCTCATTTCAGAATTTCATTGTCTCCTTTTTGGCCACCGCCCCCCTCATTGATATTTTAGTGAGTTCAGCTTTGCCCTCTCAAATTAATTCCTAACACAGCTACTTATAATTTGAATATTTCAATTTCAAACCATACTTTAAGAATTAGACCTAAATTCCTTAACATGATATACTGTCCCGACTTCCTCTCTGTAGACATTTATCATAGCCTTTCTTCAAAATTCATACTCCATTAAGACCAATTCTATGCACACATCTTTGGTTTGGCTTTTATTCTATCTCCTTAGTCCAGGGTCAACATGCTTGGGCCAAGTCTGGGCCATAATTATGAGGATTTTTTATAACACGAGGGAAGCATAGCTTCACACTTTGAAATTTTGTAAACTAAACAGAACCCGATGCTACAGAGACCTATTTGTGTGACCTAAAAAGTCTGAAATACTTACCATCTGGTGAAAATTTGTCTGGCTCTCACCTAAATTGTCCTTTCTCCCTTGGCCTTAACCAAGTCCCTACTTATCACTTAATACATATGTGAAGTCATAAGTGATGTTCTCTGAGAAATTATTCTAACAAATTGCTTTGCGTATCTAAGACTAATATGAATCTTTATACTTCCATAATAACCATAAATAGTTCCACCAGTGAGTCTACACATTGTGTTTCAGGAAGTTGCTTGTCTTCCAATTAGGTATTGTTGAATTTTCTACCCACAAAATCTATTATAGGCATACAACAAATTGTTGATGGAACGAACTGTTGCTGAATAGGTATTAGAATTGATAGCAATGCTGTCACAGCAATTTAAATAATAGGAGCTCTCCATGGTGGAGAAACTACTCTACAACTCCTTTGGGATTCTTAGAACCTCAGGTTCTGAACTGAAGCTTTCATCAAAACTTTTTCTAGGGGCTGGGGAGATGGCTGAGTGGAATAAGCACTTCCCTGGCAAGTGCAAGGGCCTGAGTTCAATCCCCGGTTCCTCAAAAAAAGCCTTTTTCTGACACTGTAAATCAACTTCCTACAGGGTCCTAACTGATACTTGCACATGTTCAGTTTTGCTCCACTTGAATCTATCCGTCTTTTCAAGAAATTTATTGCCCACCAAATATGCTCCTTTGCATTTTCCAGCTACTTTGCAGTTGAGGGGGGATTAATCGATGGGATAGAACACAACTGAAGATTATTTCGTACTTGACACACAGGACAGAGGATGTGAGCTTTCTGTGTTCATTTATTCCTGTGCCTTGTTAGTAGAGGCCGCATGCAGAGACAGCATGGCAGAAATGTGGGGATGGCCACAACAGCTGTGTCCCTTGTGGAGGACACTTACACTGGGGAGTTGTTTGTTTTGTGTGATAGCTGAGTTAAGCTGATGTGTGGAGCTAATTTGCTGCCACAACAAAACTAGATTTGATGAGAACTTTTCCCCCAACACTGGGGAGTGATTCTAGGGCCGTTGCATGGAGGGGATGCACAGCCCTTCTTTACTGTTTTATTTTGAGGTAGTGTCTCTCTAAGTCACTGTGTTGCCTGAGTCAGCCTAGAACTTGTGATCCTCTTACCTCCACCTCCAGAGGGCTGAGATCACAGGTGTGTGCTGGGTCAAAACATCTTCTTTTTATTTTTATTTTATTGGTATATTTTAGATATGCATAATTATAACATTAATCACAGGGAATTCATACCTGTCCTGTTCTTTTTTCTCCATTTCCCTCCCTTCACTTCAGTCCCTTATCCTTTCAGTATAACTCTAATAACTCCTTTATTTTTAGCTCCTGCAATTCATTATACAGTTCTGGTGGGGGCACTGGGGAGAGATAGGTCAGAGGAATAAATGCTTGCCTTGCAAGCGCAGGGGCCTGAGTTTGATCCCTCATACCACCAAAAAAAAAAAAAAAAATTCTGAAGTGAAGTCACTTGATCCTATGGATTTTGAAGACTACCACTCAGTAATTGTTCGCTAAACAAATCTCAAGTCTTTTTTTACTTTCTCCAGTATACTTTGCTCAAAGGAACAACTTATTTATTTTAGGAATGGAAAATGGTGGCAAGTATAAACTGTACAGTCCATGTCAATAACAAGATTTTGGAGCCAAATGACTCAGGTTCACATCCCAGTTCCGCCGCAGAGGTCTTTGGGAAATTCTTTTTTCATTTATTTTAATTTTTCATTTTTAAAGAATACAAAATAGTAACAGAAAAAAAACCAGCATTATAAATGATACAACAGAGGGCCAGCCAAATAGCTCAGTGGATTAAAGTACCTGCAAGCAGGCTCAGATGCCGGGGGTTCAATCCCGAGGCATGCTGTGCTGGCCCACCCCCAGTGTGTGCTGAGCCGGCAACTGAGACTGGGCGTGGTGGTGCACCTGTAATCCCAGCTCTTGAGAGGCTGTAAACAGGCGGATCACTATGAGTCTGATCTAGTAGTGAGACCCTGAACACCCTGTAGACCCTTTCCCAAAAAAAAAAAAAAAAAAAAAACAAGATTTCACTAAACAAAGTAATAGGAATTCAACAATGGTTGCTGTATTACCATGATGCTATCTTTAAATTAGTTGTTCAGATTACCAGATGTAAACGTGTAAGGTTCGTTTAAAGAAAAAAAAAGTGAAATAATAACAAAAAAGTTATAAGAAATTCTAAAGAGGAAAATAAAAAATCAGAGTAAAAGAAACAAAAAGTTTTATGCACTAACTGCTCCTTTCAAAAGACCAGCAGAAGTTGACAATACAATTATCCAAACTGTTTTGCATATATACCTAAATATATCTTTTTCCCATCTTTCATTTCTTCATATGTAGAATATATAAAACAATTAGTAGGGGTCCTGCCCCTTAGCTCAGTTCTTTAAGTGGTTGCTTCAACAAAGCAGTCTGGCTCAGGTTGCTGTGGTTCGAGCCCCACAACTCAAGCCAGCCAAACCTGCCCTGAAGGCATTCGGAGCAAAAAAAAAACACACACAAGAAAAACAAATAGCAATTAGTACTCAACTCTGTCAAAGTACAGTTAGTGTATATAAGATGATTAGAACAATGCCTAGCATAGCATAAGTACTAAATAAATATTAGCTAATTACTAATCAAACTTCTTTCAACCATATTCTCAATAATATAGACAACCAACTATTTTTTTCTGGAAAGGCTCTCCATTCAGTAACTAATCTTTGTTTGTATATAGAATTCACTAATAAATTAAAGAATATTAAATTATACCTGACATGAAAATTATAGATTAAAATGTGTACCATATCCATAGCAAGCACTTTATCTATTCATTTATTTATTTTTGTATTTTAGGGAAGGGTTTACAAGGTCTCACTACTACATCAGATTCATTGTGATCTGCCTGTTTACAGCCTCCTAAGAGCTGGGATCACAGGCACATACCTCTGTGCCCAGTCTCAACTGCCATCTCAGCTTGCCCCGGGGGCGGGGCCGGCATGGCAGGCCTGGGAATCCAACCTCCAGCCCCTGAGCCTGCTTGCTTGCAGGAAGCACTTTATTTATATCATGGCAGAAGATTATGTGCAATGAGAAAGAATTAACAGAGAATGAATTCTGAGGATGAAACAACTTTAGTTAGGTTTTCGGTTCTCCTGAAGACAGCCCACACCTTCCAACCCCATATCATCTACATGCTGTCTCCATCACAGAAACAACACAATATTTTAAAAGACAAATCACAGGAAAAATTATTTTTCACATGATAAATACAACTTCTATTGCATACATTATTAAAATTCACACTCCACTGAAGCAATAATTAAAATATTAAATCAAAATATGAGTGTTTCATATCTCATGTAAATGATTACAAATGTAGTCTTTGAGATTCCTTTCATATTTAAAATCGATTAGGAAAATAAAAATAAAGTATAGCTTCTTTAAAACTGTAATAATTTATGAACTTGTTAGGCTGAGCATCTGGTTTGATTAAAAAAGATACTCACATTATTTTGAACACACACTCACTTGAAGTACTGCTAAACAGATTCCTAACAAGGCAAATTATTTTTTTAAGGTAAATTTAATCTTTTTCTGCTGTAATTTCCATTTCTTTTTAACAAATAATGGTTGATTGTGTGAAGCCTTTGAAGCTTCTCATTTAAATTCTACCCTTCCAAGCACCAGCCCAAATGGTCATTTCTCTTGTACGATTTCTCTTAGTCTTTATGTACTGTAAATTTATAATGACCTATCACTTTAATACCAGGGGCAAAGTTCTCCCTGGGAGGGGGCAGTGGTTGTGGAGCTGTAGAAAAGGGCTGGTCATGTTGAAAGAACTAACCACATGAGCAGCGTGGCTGGAATCTAACTGTGTGGGGGGAACAATGGAGAAAAGGCTGGCAGGTGAGTGAGTGCAGACCGGGAAGCCCGCGGGGGCATTACCAAGCAATCCACATTGATCAGAGACACACACAGAGTGACCACCCTGAGTTTGCATATGTAGAAAAAATAGGAAACCGGTAGTAGTGTGTGAAGTGGGTAGCTCCTAGCTGCAGAGCATCAGAGGAGATTACTTCCAGGAAACAACTACAACAACAAATATTACTGCAAGAAAGCAGACAAGGTGTGAGAAGGTCAGCATTCTCACATTAGAAGGAAAGAAAATCATTCATGGCTTGATGGCTTCTGTTAGTTTCTGGGGGCTCTAATGAGGAAAGACCACAAACAAGGAGGCTAAAGGGATTTCTTGGCTCACAACTCTGGAGGCTGGAAGCTTGAAGTCAAGGTGTCACAGGGTTGCCTCCTCCTGAAGGCTCTGAGGTGAATCTATCACATGCCTCCCTGTTAGCTTCTGTGAGCCCTGGTGTCCCTGAGCGTCCCTGGGATCGCAGCATACCATTCCAGTGTTTGTCGCTCTGGTGGTTTCTCCCAGTGGCTCTGCATGTGCATGTGGCCACATCCTATTAGAACAGGAGCCCATTCTACTCCAGTATGACCTCATCTTCTCTTAGCTAATTACACCTTCAGCGACCCTAACGTCACTGTGAAGTCCTGGGGGTTAGGGCCTCCATGTGTCCTTTAGGGATGACACAATTCAACCCATAATGCACTGCACAGCAACGAAGGAAACACGGACCTACCACTTTGTTACTCAGAGGAACGCCGTGATGAAAGCACGATGTCTCCATGAATCAGGGGGTTAGATGATGTCTTATTAAGACGCTATCAAACAACAGTAATCCATTTTATAAGCATTATTTGATTCTAAGATTCAAATTTACCTAACATATAAAGTATAGTAGAATGTAATACAACTTAAAATAATGAGATTAATTACACAGGTTAGCAACAGGAAAAATAGGCATCATATCAAAAAGAAAATCTGTTGACAAAACTTCAAGAAAAAAGGAAATTTGCATTTGGGAACTCTAAGTAGGAGTTAGCATGACATTTTGAAATTAATATATACCTTGTAAAAGAGTTAACTTTAAAAAAATTTATTTTTTTTATTCATTTATTTATTTGGTACAGGGTCTCACTACGCAGCTTAGACTCATAGTGATCCTCCTGTCTCAGCCTCCCTAGTGCTGGGATTACAGGTGTGTGCCACCACACTCAGTTTTGGTGGCTGATATGTCATGCCCAGGGGTACCAAGGCTGGCACGGCAAGTGTTACTGGGGATCGAATCCAGTTCCTTGAGCTCGCCAGGCAGGCACATAGAGTGCTGAGCTATCTCCCCAGCCTGAGAGCTAACTTTTGGCCCCCATACATTTTGTCATATTAAAAAATCACTGGCTAGTGTATATTCTGAAAGGACAGGTAAGCCTTTATAGTACAACATCAAATCTGACATTTAAAGACTTTTGTATGAGAGAAACTCATTGTACCAGCAAAAATTATTAATAAAGCTATTGTTGTTGGTTGCTCGCCAACTCAGTTAATTACACAAGCCATTCTTTGCCAACATGTTTTAACAAGCCAAGCAAAGTTGATATTATAATAATTTATAATATGTAACATTAAAATACAGTATACATGATATGCAACAGGTGTAGCATACAATCATATTTACAGTATAGTAATATACTGTACCTATAGACTTACTACATAGCTGGGAAAGACTACCATTTAAACCATTATTGAATATTATAGATTCTACTAGTTTTTAAAGAGATGAATGTTCCAATTTTGGAAGCAGACAATAAGCCCATCAGCAGGTGAGTGGATAAAGCATTTGTGCTACTGGCACCTATGCATGAGTTCTACTCAGCCATGAAGAAGGATAAATTTGAGTCATTTGTAGGAAAATGAAGGCAGTTGAACATCATAATGCTAAATGAGATAAATCAGAATGAAAGGTTAAATACCGTATGGTTTCTCTTGTGTGAGAAATCCAAAATATAAATACTTTAAAGAGTAAAGTGAAAGAGCGAGGATAGGAAACAGGGAGGTAGACCTTGTGGAGATGGGAAGGGATTTGCAGATGGATGAAGACTGGGGAATGGAAGAGGAAGAAAGGACGATTAGGATGTGCTATGTATGTGTACATACATGTATCCCTGAGGTGAAAGTAAATTCTTACGCATCATAAATATACATCAATAAGTTAAAAAAATGTGAACTCCACTGGGAGATTGGCTGCAGAAAGCCCACTGCACTGCCTACTTCTAGGGGAAGTTAAGCTTGCCCCTTCTCAGATGACTATCTTTCCTCCTCTATCCAGTGTGCAGGGATGCAGTCCAGCCCCACCTGGATGAGCAGGGACTGCAAACACAGGCCAAGGAGAGGAGCAGACCTGCACGGTCTAGGGCCTGCCCAAGGATCTGAAAACTCACCTTCTAATTTGCTGTGTTGTTCTCAGACTCAGAAGTGAGTCTGCCTCACACAGTGTGTGCGGAGAAGCCTGTGCCCAGGTGCCAGGTGGGCGGCTGAGCAGGTGCCCTGTGGTGGGCTCCTAAGAGCTCCTTAGAGAAGCACCAGCCATTGCAGTGAAGGCCACCCATCAAGCAAATCCAGACATGGTCAACAAGCATAGCATTAAAGACAGAAATAAAATATGCTAATCGCTTGTTCTACTTCAGGGAAACAGATCACCAGGGAAGGAAGAAAAAAAAAATCTTGAAGTATTTGCTGAGGCTTTTGTTTAGTTTTTTTTTACATTATGAGTAGTTTTGACTTTACTGAGATTTGTAATCTATTTACAATATAGACATGTTTGATGTAACTGCCTTCTTCAGAAGTCTTTCTGGAAATCTTCAAATACACTTCTGTGTCTCCTGTAGTTAATTATGGCATGCAAATTTGAAGCTGATGATGACACACGATATAACATTATACTTGGTTTGTTTTTCAATATTTTCTACAGGGTGCAGTACAGTGTAAAAGACAGGTACAGCAGTGCTAGGACTATGTCTCCTGGGTGCAAATCCCACTTCTAAATAGCTACATGACTTGGCCAAGATCTCTCTAGACCTCCATGGCCTAAATAACTGTCACGTAGGACATGGGAGATTTGCTTGTTGGGCAAGTGTAAGTGTACAGTAATAAAGCCCACACCTCACCAAGGGCTGATAGTACACAAACATACTTAGTTTATCATAAGAGCTTTTCCTTTCCAACTGCACGAGCACTACCATGGATGCACCCTCTGCTCTCCACCCCATCCCCTGGCCTTGAACATAATCACCATATCACTGAAGAAAGGAACAGAACACTGAGATGGTCCCACAAGGCAGCAACGGTGCATCTCACAGCCTTTATTCTTTTGGGGGGGTGTGGGGGAAAGGGATTCGAAGTTTTAATAATCAATTGTGCCAATAGAAGCTTTTCAAAGGCAATGATATGTCAATAAGTAATAGTTAAACTGAGTTCCTGAGAAAAACCTACCACATGAAAGTATGTCAGAGCGCTGTAAATAACATGGCATTATTCTAAAATAGCACCAGGGCTGTAAGTCTCAGTATAAGTACCGCAGACTTCAGAATATGCCATTCTTACAAATGTAAACCAGCACACAGAGTGGTTTTTAGATTTTGATAAACTTATAATTGTTGTTGCCTAGATATATAGTAATAATAATGGTTACATTATACTAAGAACATCAAGGAAATATATGGACTAATATAATGAAAAATAGAATGAATCAGATCTTTTAAAGAACAAAAAAGACTTGAATTTTTACTCAAATACACTAAATCACTTTAAATAGAAACCATACTAATTTAAAATAAATGTTTTGTGTGTTTATCTATGTAATCAGATATGTACCAATATGTCTAGGAAAATATGCATGGCTTTGTTTTAAATGTGCTTTGAAGTGTCAGTTTTCAACCTGGTTTAAACAATACCAGGTTTTTCTAACTTTTGTGAAAAAAATTAATGAAGATTCTTCAAAGTGACATTGGAATAAAAGCAATTATTTTTTATTACAATAAATGTTGACAATGGGATGCAAATTTTATTTACTAATTAATTGATCCTTTTACAACTAACTGGCCTTAGGAATGAGTGCCAGTCTGGTGGGGAGGAAAAAACTATTCTTTATGTGTTATTATACATACAGTAATGAAGATGTGAATACAGGCCTACCCAGAAGAAAGAGAAAAGATTGGTGATAAAATAATCTCAATTCTGTATTTTCAATCTTTCATGACTATAGGATGAACACTAGAAAATGTTTTAAATCCTTAGTTCTTTTAGCCCTAAAGTAGAAGGCATTTTTACAAAAATTATTGGGTAAATGGTAAGAGAAAGGTAGAGAATATCAGAAATTGTAGGATCAACCTTAATGAAAAAAGAGTTCTGACTTTGTGCACCTTTTGAGGGTGGGCAATCTGATGGCAATTTAACTCAAAGATTGATCATCTCAGTTTCACCATGATTCCCTGCAATATGGCATCTTTAGATAGTAATATGTAATCTTATGAATATTGAATTGAATGTAATGTAAGGAGAACATTAATTGAATTGTTAACAATACAGCATACAAGTGTCCCAAATTTTCTGACCAAGGAGATTATGGGGCCAAAGAGGAAAGTGATCGATGATGTAGAGTGTGCCTAAGGAGAGTCACATGGAGAGAAAACATTCTCTCAGGCTTTCACAGAGAGCACATTAGACAAGCAATGGCCATGACTCATCCACATGGCTGACAATGACAAATGTTCTATAATCTGAGGTACAGGATCTCAGGATAAATCCTGAGGGAATTTCACTGACCTTATCAGACCCAAAAGATACAATTCTTGTTGCATAGGTCCTGCTTTACCTTGGTCTTAACCATCCAGCAGAAAAGTATAAAAATGAAATATAAGAAGTAAAGCCATGGTGTTATGTTGAGCTGTAGGGGACTCAGGTCAACAATTTCTGACATTGCCAGTGAAGCAGAAGACCCAATACTATTATGGGCTACTGGACTCTTTTAGAATATTTTGCTGAGTTTACACACCTATAATATTCAAATAATGGAACTTAACAAAAAAGGGTATACAGATGTACGTCCATTTTGTATCTGTGTATTCAAAGTGGTTAGGATAGATATATAGCTACATTCTCTTAATGAATAGAGTGATTTTTTCTAATGGTGTTTGTAAATAAGATATCATGTCCGCATCTTATAGAGCAATTAACCACTAGGAAGAATGTATGCAGTGTGTTAATTATTGAAACTGTCCTACCAATTTGATTTGAAACTGTCTCATTGCTATTTGTTTATCAATAAAATTATGGAAAAAAACAATACAGCCTACAGTGTGTTCAATTTTGTCTCATTCCTCCACACTGTAACAACTTTATGGTTCTTGAATTTTTCTTCATAATATGTAGAATTCTATTCATAACTTTGTTTTTAGCAAGTTTCAAAAAATCTGAATAAATGGATCACAGAATACAGTGACCAGGGTTTCAGGATATGTCTGATTTGTCATCACTAAGAAAAGATTATACAGAAAAGCAAAGAGATCTGATGTAAGACAGCAAGACCATGTAACAAAAACATAATATGCACAATAACAGTTAACATTCTCAAATCTCTAGGAATGAGCATCAAGTGTACATAAGTAAACTATTAAATTCCATCCTCTAGAGGCATTTGTACAACCTCTAGTTTTATCGGCTTTAAATTTGCAAGCTTGGCCACAATAAACTTAATTGGACATGTGTTGTTCATTACATCATTACTACAAAGGGAAAATTTTAATATTCCCCAGCTGTTTGTATCAATAACAGTAGCAATTAATGATGACAAGACTAAAAAACCCTCCAAAATAACTTAATTCTTAATTTTAATTTTCTTTTTTTTTTTTTTTTTTTTTTTTTCAGAACGGGGGATTGAATTTAGGCCCTTGCACTTGCCAGGGAAGCGCTTATTCCACTGAGCCAACTCCCCGGCCCCAATTCTTAATTTTCAAAATACTTAATATTCACCATATCATAAAAAATTCCATGAAGCAAATACATTAACACTTCTTTATTTAAGTTTTTATTTTAATTATAATGTGTAACAAGCCAATTATATGCAGTAAGGTAGTAAAAGGAATCACACTGTTTTATGGGTCCTCTGATGGTGCTGAAAACAATGTTTTGATGTGGGAAAAATGTGTAATGAGGAAAAACTTCCTGGAGAACTCTTTAAAACAAGGAAGGAGTTTTGTTAGGGTAGAAATAATAAAAACAGTAAGAACTGTTCTTACTGGCCTAGACATTTTCCCCAAAAAACTTCTTATAACAATCTGTGAAATAGCTGAATGAATACTGGGAAATGGCTTACACTGCTGGAGGTGCCTTGAAACTGGCTAGGGTGGGAGGATTTACACCACAGAAATTGGCATACACCACGAACCAGGGCTCGTCTCTCCCCGGGACAGTTGGTTTTTAAACATTTGCCTGCACATCACTGTAAACCGATATGATTATGGGCACATTTTATAGGAAGCAACAGATAGTTAACAAGATGAAATAACTGGACCAAAGCCACAAATTTCAAGTCTTAGATCTGCTTCAAAACATTCCAGTGGAGAAAGGAAAATGGGTGATGATGGAGAAAAAGTAAAAGTAGCTTTGCTTTGATGGTTGTTGAAACAAGGGGATAGATTGCACGGAAGTTCACTGCCATTATGTCCAGTTTGATATGTGATGAAGTTTTTCATGGTATAAAGCTTAAACACACGTGTGCATGCAATATCGACACTTAGATAAACCCTTTTAACATAATAAAGACTGAATTAAAAATTGAGAGGAGGGAGTGGGAAGATAGCTCAGTGGTACAAGCACCTGTCTGGCAAGCTCAAGGTCCTGAGTTCGATCCCTGTTGCCCAGGAAGGAAAAATGTTGAGAGGTTTTGAAACTCTGTATTCTTTTCATTGTTTTAAAAAAATTATTTTTAAAATAAAAGGAAGTTAGGCACCAAGGAGATAGCTCAGAGGCTTAGTCACCTGTCTAGCAAGCCCAAGGTCCCAAGTTTGATCCCTGGTACCACAAAAAAAAAAAAAAAAAAGTATCTAGAAAATAAAAAGAAGTTGAAAGGTATAATTCAATAATCTGCTTTGATGCTAAAAGTTAATACCTATGGTTTTATAGCACTATTTATTTACAGAAACAAATTTTAAACTATAAATAACCTAAAATTTATTCATAAGGAATGATAGATGAATAGGACACACAAAATGAGGTAATAAGCAGAAATGAGAAAAGAACTGAGGAATGTGTCCATGACCCACTATTGTCAAGTTTCTCACAACTGTTAAAGGTCAAATAATTAATTAAATTAACAGCTGTGAGATGGCACGTGCAACCACTAGAAGAAAAGATGACGAGGCAACATTTTAAATTCAAAATTTATCTCCTTCATATTTCCTTTTCTCTTTTTGAATTGCTGGAATGATATTTCATACACTGGTGTAAAATCTTCCCACTTTAAGTGCACAACTTCACGATTCTTATTAGTTTTACAGAGGTGGACAGCTATCACCGTAGTCCAATTTTAGATACCTTCAAAGGAAAAAATATAGGGAGGCATGGTAGGTCACATCTGTAATCCCAGCATGGTGGGAAGCTGAGGCAGGAAGATCAAAGGTTTGAACTCAACTGAGGCAACATATCAGTTTAGTAAAGACTATCTCAGAAGAAAAAGCTCAGGGGCCGGGGTGATGGCTCAGTGGAATAAGCGCTTCCCTGGCAAGCGCAAGGGCCTGAGTTCAATCTCCGGTTCTGCAAAAAAAAAAAGGAAAAGCGCAAAAGGGCTGGAAACATAGCTCAACAGGAAAGTCTGAAGTTCAATCTCCAGCACACAAAAAAGTGAAAATATAGACAGTAACTACCATATGCCAGCTCTTAAATTGGAATTTATATTTTTCTAGTCAAAATACTTACCTAGAATATTTCCAGAACACAAGTTAGGATCCATTTTAGATAATTCTATGATGTAAACCTAATACTTGACAATAATAATTAAAATTTTTACTGAAAACCATATTCTAGTATTTATTTTAAAAGGCTAGGCATTTTCTGAAAAAAAATGTTGAAGCATAATTCTTTTAAAAATGTCATGAACAGCATTATTATAAAACTAAAATGTAGTGATTATTATTTAAAAAACAAAAAAATTATTGACTGTCAATTTTTCAAAGTAATCAACATCATGACTTTGATATAAAAACTGAGTAATACTCAGGATAATTCTAGGTTTTAGCGCTGCTAAAGCTTACAGCAAACATGCGGGTACACAGCACAAAAGCTCCTGATGAGAAGGACTTACCACCCTAACTGAGAAGACTAACAGATGTTAAAGTGCAGCAAAGAAGACAGCGTATGTTAGGTGTCTGAGTGACAGGCAATTTCCAGGGAGTGATACTCTACCTATCTTTTGGTTAATGGATGGCAGGCAGAGAAAATCTAGCCAAGTGAAATCACAGAAACTCCAGCTCATTAATTAAAATGAAATCAAACAAAACACCTGTTTATGTTTTAAAAAAAAATTTTTTTTTTAAAGATGTAAGGAGGGAGCAACAGTATAAAATCCTGCCAAGAGCTCAGGGGAGACAAAATGTTCTGAATAAGCCCTTGGGTTTGCTTAACAGAGAGTTGCTGCTGACTTTCACGACAGGAGAATCAGAAGTATGAGGGGGAAAGGCAGCTTGAAAACCATGTAGTAAGCACTGAGTAGGTGCTGAGGAAGTCACATAAGTAAGACTGGTGTTGGGCTGATTGATGGTGGCTCTAGGGACTGCAGTCTGGGCTGCGTGCAGATGAGGCAAAAGCGCGTTGTTTTTAGGTGGCACCTGCAGTAAAGGAAAGCTGGGAGGGGCGATGAAAGTTTGAAGGAGATAGGATCAAGCTCAGGGTTGGCTTATTTTCCAATTTAGTTATTTGATCATGTCTACAAGATGAAAGGAAACAGAAAAGAAGCCAGGCACAGTGGTGCACGCCTGCCACCCCAGCACAGAAAGAGGATGGGGCAGGAGGATCACAAATTCAAGTCCCACCTAGACAACTTGATGAGATCCTGTTCCAAAATAAAAAATAAAAAAGGCTGGAGCTGTAGATAATTGTGACAGCTCTAGGTTCACTCTCCAGTAATACCCCCCAGAGAAAAGTAGGAAAGAGGGAGAGGTTGGGAAAATAGAGAGGTGTGCAAAAACAGAGTGAGAAATGTGCCAGTGAAGGCCCCACGCATTAGAGCCCAAGGCTTAGGACCTATCAGCTACACTTATTTCGTTCATAACTTCCATCTCTCCTGAGTAAGGACAAGACACATGAAAGCAATGCACTGGGATAAAACACAAGTATAAATCTCCTAAGCAACGGAGGGAAAAGTTGTCATTATTTGGGTGGTACAAAGTGACTGGCCTTTATCCCTACGGACCTGAGGGTGCTTGTTAACCACAAAACTGGAAATACTGCAGCCTCATCTCATCTAAGTATTAATACAAGATCACAGTGGAAAAACGTTCATGTCTGAGCGGATCATAGCTGCAAATGAACTTGCAGTTTTGAAGTTGGCTGCCCTATCGTGGTTCTTGTCTCATCCGTTTGCTCCTTATTCACGTGTCTATTCCTGTCTACCTTCTTTCCTTTTCTTCCCATGTCTAACCCTGTCTCTCTCTCTGTTCCTTTACTCTTATCCCTCTCCCTTTCCCTTTCTCTTTCTTGCTTTTGCCCATTTCAATATCCCCAGCCTCAGGTTATCTAAAACTTACGGCTCTCATTTTGGTCTTCCAAGTATGGCACATGACAGCTCCTCACTACATTTCTACTGAAATAAAGACTTTCAGTTTCACCCTACAAAATCTTCATCTAAAGCTGCCTATGTGATGCAGAGCCAAGGGTGAAGGGATCTGACTGAAAGGCAGCAGAGTCAGGCACACTGAAACAGAAAGCTGAGGAAAAATGGAAACTTAAGCCTTGGCCACTCAGAGGCAGCCCACACTGTCTTTAGCAGAGAGGAGACAAGAATATACAGACTAGGATGGTGAACCAATCAATCTATTCCAAAATGAACCAAATAGAAGACAATGGTCCAGAAACTTCTCCTGGCAAAGGAATGTGAAGTTTTCTTTGAGAGAACCTCTGGATGACAGCAATTCAAAAATGAGCATCTATTCAAGTTCAAATGAATCATTACTGGAGCTAAAAACATCCAACAGGCTGGGAAGCTGGAGAGCTAGAATAAGCCATGCCTAAGAGGTAAAAGGAAGAAAAGCTTTAATAATTCACTCATCTACTGTTCAAATAAAGAAGCCCAACCAAAGAGAGTGAAAAGACTAAGCAGTAATGTGGGCCACCAATATGGTGCTGACAAGCTTTAAGAAAGAGGCTAGCCATTCTGAATACAAGGCTTAAGATGAATAGGAATCAAGCAGGGAAAGACACAAGCATAAAAGCAACAGCAATAACTATGATCATCATAGATTCGATCCAAAAGACTCTTGACACATGCACCAGATGAATCATAGCATGTTAGACCAGAGAGGAGTCCTGGAAGTACCTGGCTTCATTATGGGGAAATGAGGGTCTAGGAAGACAAAGGGATTTGTCCAAGGACATTGGGGTCTTTAGTGGGCATCCAGGTCTCCAAGGTCAGGCTGTTTCTGAAGTGGGGTGCTGTTTCTCATAGTCTTACAATAGTTCTCTTAACCACATCTTCTGGGAACACAGATCCATAGGGTTTTGAGAATGAGTTTCATGAAATAAATCTGTGGAATTGGGTGCAGAGTGGAGTTACCAAAGGATGCCAGATGCATCTGGATTACAGATGATGCCAAAGACTTTGCCCACTGGGATTAGACTAACTTGATCTTTCAGTACCAACATCCTATGATTCTATAGCCATTTATTCCAGGGTGCTTTCCGCATACTTCCATCTCAGTCCCCTGAGACTGGTAATAGGGACATGCCCGGCTCCATTCCACAGATAAGGAAGCTTTTCTCCTAGACAATGCAGAGGATTCACATCTTAAGTGTTCACGTAAGGCAAGAATCTCTTCTCATCAATATTTTTCTTTTTAAAAATCCCACATATTTCTCAGCCCTGGAAGAAATCATGGTATTATTGGCTACGCACCGAATAAGGTAGTTGGCTTGCATGGAGGTGACATGTTGTGCAAACATATGGGCCCTTAAATAAGAAAGCTACACTCAGCTGGGAGCAGCGGGTGTTCACACTATTGCGGTCACATGAGAACTCTGACATGCAGAAGGAACAGCAGATTCACAGCCCACTTGTCACCTTCACTCAGAGGTGTGTGCTCTTCGCGTGGGAAGGCGGGACAATCATTCACACTACTTAATTCTTCTTCTGCTCTCTGTCCCTGTCATCCAGAAGTGAGTTCTCAGGTCCATATGGTATGTGCCATCATGAAAAAGTTAATTAAAAGTGTTTATTTCATACTGCAGTAAAGATACAATATGAACTTTACCCTCTGAAGGAAAAATTAACTGTGCATCGTTAACTGTACACTGCACAGTGCTATGTAGCAGATCTCTAAAACTCATCTTGTCTATCCACGGAGCAGCAGTTATCTCTTTCTACTGGTCCCTGGCAACTACCATTCTATTTTCTTCTTCCACGAGACTGATAGTTCAGATTCTTGGGTAAGTGCAGCCATGCTGTCACTATCCCCTGGGACTGGCTTATTTTACTTAGCATGATTCTCTCCTCCACATTCACTGTTCATCTACCTTGTCACAGAATTAAGTAGTTGCTTAAATAAACTACCTAACTTTACTCTTTCTGGAACTAGAAAAAGAGCAAATGAAACCTAAAATTGTCATAAAGAAGGAAATAATGAAGATTATAGCAGAAATGGCCAGTAGAAGTACAACAGAAAATAATCAATAAAACTGAGTCAATTTTTTAAAAAATAAGTAACACTGAAAAACCCTTTTCTAGATTAAAAAAAAAGACTAAAAAGTGAAAAGGGAAGAGGGGAGACATTAGAATTAATGTGACAGAATAAAAAGGTTGAAACTGTTATGAATGACTACACACCACCAAGTGGGATGATCCAGGAGAAATAAATTCCCAGAAACATACAAGCTACCAAGACTGAATAATGAAGAAAGTTGAACAGACCAAAAATAAATAAGGAAATTCATTCTGTAAAACAAAGGAAAACCCCACGCATATGACCTCACAGGTGAATTGTACCCTCATGTCTACAGAAGGACTAGGGCTGTGAAACACTTCCAAAGCACTGAAGACAGAACGCTTCCATGAGACCAGCATTAGACTGATACCAACGCCACACAAAGCCATTATACAAAATGAAAACTACTATCCTGATGAGTGCAGATACAATAGCAAATTAAACTCAACCCCATACTAAAAGAATCACACAACTTGACTATGTAAGATTTGCTGCTAGGACACAGGGATGGCTCAGCACACAAAATCAATGAATGTGACACACCACATTAACAGAATGACAGACGCCAGGCAAATCATGACCACAAGGAATGGACAAAAGGCATATGATACCATCCAACATCCTTTCATGATAGAGACTCTTAACCAAGGTCATTTGCCAGAACTCAATAAAAGCCATAGATGCGAAACACTCGGCTCACATCACACTCAGCGGTGACCACCTGAAAACTCTTCGCCTCAGGGCAGGAACCAGACAAGGTTACCGCTCCCTCCTGCTGCACAGTGTTGAAAGGTGTGCATCTGGAAAGGCTGAATCCACAGACCTGACCTCGGAATGGTGACACTGCCTTGGCACCACATCGGGTATTAGGAAGCCCTGGCACCCTGCTCCATTTTCCTACTTTCCTTACCTGAAAAATGAAGTCAATATTCCCCTGCATTTTATGACCAGGTGGCAGATGCATGAAAGAACAATATTAGCTAAAATGCTTTGTAAAGGGGACAGATGCAACAAATGCAAGAACTTTGTGATTTTAAATTATCTTTCATCTTAAAACTGGTCCTGGAAATGTGACAAATGCCTCCGCTTATTATGGGAACCAAGTAGTAAATACTATTTCATCATATATAAAAGAGATGACAATGAATTCTTGTTAAAGTTGAGAAAAACAACAGAACAGATTGCTTTGCCTTTATGGCTGTCCCAAATAAGGCTAATGTATAGTTTCAGGACTCACTATAGGGCATATTTGACAGTCAATGTAAGTTGACTCCTCTGTAGGGGTGGATGTGGCTTTGGTGACCCAATTTTTTAATCATACAATTCATTATACATCTTTAAAAGCACAAATATTTGTGCTTTTATTTCTGAAATCATGTAGGCTCTAGTAAATCATTTAGGTACCACAAATAAATAATTTATCAGGATTTCCTCTTACTTTGTATTTTAGGTCAAAAGAAAAGGCATTATAATTTAGATCAATAATTAGTCATCCTTATTAGCAACATATTTTTACAACATGTATCTAAATAGGTGTGTCCTTATTAAAGAATCCACTCACTGCTGGACTATTATATATATATGCAAATTATAAAATATACTCTGAATTAGAAATGATAAAAGGATAAGATAAAAATGATAAGAGCAGAAGTTCTAACACCTTCACGTCATCCAATGGCTCATTCATCTGTCCTCTATGATTTCTGAACAGCCTTACCCACCCTGAGACACACTGTACAGAGAGGCTAGAACTAGAAAGTGCTGTGTTTACTCATTGACTAGAGAAGGAACCATTGGCGAATCATCCCTAATATCCTAACAGAGCAATATATTTCACATCTCCAACAAAGCGCTGAGATACAAAAAATATAGTTGTATAGTTTAAAATTAAGTAGTACCAACCAAAAACTTAAAACTAGCAAGAGCAAAATTACACTGCTTCCAACTCACAACTACCACTACGTAGACACTACATCACTTTGGTATCATCTGAACAAGTGACAGATTTTATTTACCTGAAGCAATTCAACTAAAGATTTCTGCATGGTTTTTGTTACAAGGTAATGATAATGTGTGTGCGCTTATTGCTGCACATGGTGCGCTCAATCCAGGAGGCAGCGCCTTCATTTAAAAAAAAACACTGAATAAACCATAACATTTATATTTCCCAGTTTGAAAATAGTCCCCCAAAATGTCAATCCTTAAGAAAAAGACTGGTTCACTGTATTGCCTTAGTGAAAAAGAAAATACATGTAAGCTTGTTACATGTCCTTTGGGCATGAAAACTATGAATTCATAGACAATTTTCTGTTACATTTTGTTTCGAAATATATATTATAAACCATTTAAAGTGTGCTGGATCAAAGTCACTATGTTCAATTATTATATTTAAATAAGAAAGAATAAAAATTTAACCAGAACTATCTAAGAATATTTCCTGGAAGAAACATCCTTCTAATGAAATCTCTAAGTTAATTTTTGGCTCTGAATCTTACCTTTGACTATAATACTTAAAAAAAACAACAACAACAACAACAAAAAAACAACTTTGGTGTTGTTCATGATCTGGCATAGTTTCCTCTATGCCATCCTGAAATTCAATGTCTCCTTGACTTCAGGAGGCTAGAATGTTTAGTAACTATACAAGTGCATCTCCTGGATTTCATCTTACAAAATAGCAAGAACAGGGAAAATCTACCAATTTGCTTTCTGCGATAACACAATGTGTACCAATCACCAACCACCTAATTCATATTCTGAACCAGAGCAGACCCCGAGCAGCGCTGTGAAGTCAGCCAAATCCGTCCACTGTGTCCTTCCACTTCCCTTTTCAAAGCCTTTCTTCCCTCCTGGCGCCAAATGCCCTCCTGCACAGTCCAAGTGCTGAGCAAAATTCAAAGCTCTATTTTGAGGAAAACTGGGCTCTCCCCAAAGGCCCCCCTCAGGCCACCTCCACGCACAACTGGGATGTGCTCCATATGGATGCGAATACAGAGAGCCTGCACTTCCCCGGGAAAGGCCACCTGCGCGCCTCCCACCTAAAGCACAGGGCTCGCCCTCAGAAGCAGCAAAACAGGGCATCAGGACCAACACGGACATTCAGCTCCCACTGAGCTGAGTGTCTGGTTGAACATCAGACGTCCAGAGAAAGTTTACAAGGTCCATGCCAATATGTTACATTTCCCAAATTCTAGTTGCGTTGAGATACAGATTTAAAAGGAGAATGTTTTCTAAGCCTACCTCCACATAAAAATGAACTAGATACATTTTATTACACTTTTGCTTTATAGAAAAGTAAAATCAGAAACTCAGTTTTTGAAGACTCTTAATCTAGTAAGACATCTTCTTTGTTTAACCATCTTAGTTTAAGTAACTCCCAGCGTCTAGTGCTACAGGAAGCCTGTTCAGTCACCAGCAGACAGAACTGACAACAGCAATGATGTTTCACTTTTTGCCTGGTGTGCTATGAAGCTTGGGTAACATCTGACATCTCTAACTATAATTCTGTATTTGTCTCTTACATTCTTAGTTCTCTAAGGTTTTGCTTCATGAATCTGGAGAGTCAGTTAAATGCTATGTGGAGTGTGTGTGTGTGTGTGTGTGTGTGTGTGTGTGCATGTGTTTGCAGTACTGTCTTTTAATGGGAGTAATTTATCTTTAATATAATTGTTGATATGGTTGGGTTTAAGTTTACTATTTTTATTTTTTCCTTCCCTGTATAAAGATTTTTTTTTAAATGTATTTAGTACTGAGTCTACAGTGTCTCACTACATAGATCAGACTCGTAGTGATCCTCCTGTTTACAGCCTCCCAAGTGCTAGGATTACTGGTGTGTGCCACCACGCCCAGTCTCAATCGCTGTCTCAGCACGCTCCAGGATCAAACCCCGGCCCCTAGTTCTGTCTAAGCAGGTGCTTTAATCTGCTGAGCCACATGGCTGGCCCTGTATAAAGATTTGAGAGTGGTACTAAATCTATAAATTTTGTCACATGCAGAATGTGAGGTTTAAGTTTCCTGTTTCCGGCTGCACAGAGGCAGCTCGTGTGTCTGGGACACCCCAAAGTTAGGACCTTTCTTTGCACACCTCAGGCTGCCCGCAATGGCTCTGCAGCTGTCATCATGCCACAGAATGAATATGATGAAAGACACCATAAGCACTCTGGGTACTGCTTGGATTACCATGAGAAAAAGAGAAAGAAAGTTGAGACCCTCATGAATGTTCAAAGAAGGCAAAAAGAAAATGATCGGCCTGAAGGCTGAGCTCTACCACAAACAGTGCCATGCGGAGAAAATACAAATGAAGAAGACTACCACGATGCATGAAAAGAGAAACACCAAACAAAAGAAAAATGGAAAGACTCCACAAGGAGCAGAACCTGCCTACCTGCTGGACAGAGAGGGACACTCTTGTGCAAAGTACTTTTCAACATGACTAAACAAAAATGAAAAGAAAAGGCGGGAAAATGGGAAGTTCCTTTGCCCAGAGTTCCTGCCCAAGGAGAAACAGAAGTATTAAAAGTTATTCGAACTGGAAAGAGAAAAAAGAAGGCACGGAAGAGGATGGTTACTAAAGTCTGCTTCATGGGAGATGGCTTTACAAGAAAACCACCTAAGTATGAAAGATTCATTAGGCTAATGGGCTTACGTTTTAAGAAGGCCCATGTACCACAGCCAGAACTGAAAGCCACCTCTTGCCTGCCAATACTTGGTGTGAAAAAGAATCCTTCCTCGTCCCTGTGTACAACTTTGGGTGTTATTACCAAAGGAACAGTGATTGAAGTGAATGTGAGCAAGTTGGGCCTTATGACACAAGGAGGCAAGGTTATTTGGGGTAAATATGCCCAGGTAACCAACAATCCTGAAAATGATGGATGCATCGATATGGTCTTACTAATTTGGCAGATGTTTTGTGCAATAACTTCTTACACTTACTGAAGGCTACAGACCAATCAGGAAAACCATAACTTGAATACCGCTAAACAACTCTCATGACTACATTCATTAAGAAAACTATTTATTAAATTGTAAAAACATTTTTAAAAAATGTTGTATACAGTGGCGATGAAGGATTCTTTTTCACACCAAGTACTGGCAGGCAAAAGGTGGCTTTCAGTGGGTTTTTATTGTCACCTGACATTAACATGCAAATATGAGTTTAAAATGAGTTTTAAAATTGTACCAGTTCACACCTGAGTCTTCACACATTCTCACATTGCCAACTTCTTACTTCAGGCCTTAAACCTCACATTCTTTTTTTTTTTTTTTCTATTTTTCTGTTTATTCATTTTCATGCCATTTTTAAAAATTTAATCAATGCTAAGAACTGAACTAGGGCCTCATGCATACTGTGCAAGTGGCTGATCTTTTTATCTTCTTTACTGTACCTAAACCTACTTTCCACCAACTTACTTAACTGAAATAACGACTTTCAGATCTTTCTGTTGTTCAGATCTGATAGGCATGGATTATTTTAACTTTCATTTATCTGACAATATATTTTAAATTTTTATTTTGAGGAGATTTATGGTAGATATGGAGTTCAGGCCTTGTGGGGCTTTTTTTTTTTTTTTGCCTTCAGCAATTTCAAATAGCTTAGCATCCATTGTTTCTGACAAGAAGCATTTTTTCTTCATATACAAGATATCATTATTCCTTGGGCTGCTTTAAAGATTTTTTTTTATCCTTGGTTTCTAGCTTACTACCATGTGGCTACCTATGAATTTCTGTATGTTTACATGACTTGACATTTGCTGAGCTTCTTGAATTTATAAATTAATGATTTTCATTAAGATTTGGAGAATGTGGGACCACCATTTCTTCAAACATTGTTCTGCCCAACTTGCATTCTCTGCTTTTTTCTGAATATTATATTATTTATATCATTTTGCATTGTCCCACAAGTCACTGATTTTTCAAATTTTGTCCTACTTGGTCTTTTGATTGGATAATTGCTACTGACTTGTCTTCAAGTTTGCTAACTCTCCCATCTGCCATTTCTAACACAGTATTAAGACTATTCAATGAACTTTCCATTTCAGTTACTGTAATTTTCAATTCTAGAATTTCCTGTTCTTTCATTAGTTTCTAATTCTCTTGGGATCCTCTATATGTTACACTTCCTTGGGAATGTTTTTCCTTAATATTTTAAGCTCATATTGCTTTAGTTCTTTGCACATAATTATAATAGCTGCTGTGAGGCATTTAATTCAATATCTGGGCCAGCTCAGAACTGGTTTCTACTGACTGCTTATTTTTCTCAACAATGTTAATTTTTCTATTTATTTCTACAAATACATTTCTGATAACACAATTTAGAAAACCTGTTTTCTCTGATTTTCCTCTAAAGAGTTTTGATCATTTCCTGCCAGGCAACAAAGATGCTGACTGATCATTTTAAATTTATTCTTATCAAAGCTTTCCCAGGATGATCTGTCAAATGGCCCAGGGAATGCCCAGGACTTTCCTACTTGGCAAGTTGGAGCGTTGTACAGTCACCCTAGAGCAGCGGTGATGGATGTTCAGTACGCATGCTACAGCGGGCTGTTTGCTACCATTAAATGCTTGAAAGGTCAACCATCATTGCCCTAAAAGACCCCTATGAAAGCCTGGTGACTCCAGAGGATGTCCTACTCAGGACCACATTTTATTCCTAAATCATGACCTTTCTGGGCTGTCTGATATCTTAGCAGGATGCCCATGTATTTTCAAAGTATTAACAGGATCCCTTCATCCTAGCAAGGCCAGATGTCACTGTCCTTTGGCCCTGCTCAACTCCAGAAACTATTCTTTTCAGAACCTTGTCGGAGCTGCTCTCTGGAAAACCTAAAGCAGTCTCATTCAGCACATGTGCAGCTCAGCCAGCAGCCAGCAGCTGATGAGTGATCTCCACGAACATTCTGGAGTTCCCGTCTCCGAGACTTGCCCTCCTGGTGCCCTGTCCCACGGGCTGAGCTCTGTCCTCATGTCTCAGGGAGATGACTGCTCTGCTTCTGACTCCCACTCACTACTTTGCAATTAGGAAACTCTTTCCAGCAGAAAACAAGTGATCAGGAGGCACACCTTCTCCATACTGCCACTCATCTGCCAGGTAAAACCAGTGTCCATGCTGTTTGCCCAATTTTCAGATTGATTATAGAGAGTTAGGTTGTCCATTACCAGTACTGCATCATGGCTGAAGCTACATTTAATACTCAACATAATTAATTTAAGAGTTAAGATTGACTTCCTTGTCTCTGTTTGATTAGCAATTTCTTCTTATGCCTTGTGAACTTGTTCATATAATTATTTATGGTCTCTCATTGCTTTTGTAAGTAGGGAGTTATAAATTACAAATAAATAATTACAACCAACTATATGTACCTTCCTATTTATCACATCAGCAGTTTTTAAAGCAATAGAGGCCACAGCACAAACAGGAAATTATTTCCAAAGCCAAAAGCCACTTTTACCAGATTGATAAAGAGACTTCACAGAATATTGTCCCTGTGGCTCTATGGTAAGCAAGGCCCTTTGTCTCAGTGACTTGTTTTGTTTGTTGACCTGCTATGAACTGTGTAGGGAAAGGTACTGGGATGGAAGTGAATGAGATGGCCCACGCACTAACACCAGCAAAAAGCCACTGAGAAATATGGAATTTTTTTTTTTTTTGGCATCAGGTATAAAGTAACAAAAAATTGAAATAGAAGAATGGAATGGTTAAGCAACAAGGTGTCATTATTGGTCACTATTTCCACACCACGGTACCATTTCATCTTTAAAAGGGAGGCAGTCCTATTTTATAGTCTGGATCACTCATTGATATATTTCAACATTTTTGTATTTCTGGAGAGCTACCAGAGGGTTTGAAATTACAGTCTGGGGCCGGGGAGATGGCTCAGTAGAATAAGCGCTTGCCTGGCAAGGGCAAGGTCCTGAGTTCAATCCCCGGTTCTA
>NW_004524684.1:233954-248668 GCF_000260255.1 Octodon degus | reverse complement strand
AATTTCAGATGTCTATGAAGCAGAAATAAGCTCGTGACTTATGTATCAAATTGCCATGGCAAAAGCAACAAGACTTAGGAATTTTATTCCTGGCACAGTATTGGAAATGCCAAAGATCGTAGAAAACCGCGAGTCCCTTGTTCATAATTGATGAATGGAAACCACCTCAGGACCTTCTAAATGAAATTTTCTTGGAGTGGGATGATTCTGAAAAGATTCAAAGGACTTGGGGCAATAATTCATTTTTTAAATACAAGTGAGAGAGGCAACCCCCGAGAGTCAACACAACATCACATAAAAGCCGTCCTCCAGCAAGCGCTCTGGAGGAAGGATTCCGAGGACAGCACAACAACATGAATACCTCAGTCCTCGATGCTGCTATGGCAGAACAGCTATTTGTGTGACTGTGGGCTTCTAAGGGACCACTGATTCTAGCTCTTTCATTTCATCTAGAAATCAGCCATTAGTGATATCTTTTTGGGATTCATTTGTACAAAAAAAAGGGGGAAAGTATTTGATTAAGGAATTCCATTAAGATGAAGCATTTCAATAGATCCTTCTAAAAACCCAAATATATGTTTGCTTTATCTTCTAAATCTACGTGCCTGAAATTCTGTACACAATAACAAGCTCACAGAGGACTGAAATACACAGTCTTAATTTTGGGATTTACTGTATTCCTAAAAGTTCAGAACACAGAGAGTGTAAAGTACTATTTCCCTTAATCACACTTATCTCCTGTCCCTCCAAAACTATTCATCACACTACATGCTTTTGCTCATGCTTAAGTAATATAGATGTGCAAAATACTATCAAATATGTTATTACCATCATTAAGCTTGATTACTCTTATTTCTATTGAAATTAGTAATCTTTTCTATTATGACTACATTAAAGACTGATGTGTGGTTGATTTAATTTTCACTAAAAAGTTTAATAAGTACTCTTTAGAAACAACCATGTGGTGGTCAATGTTATCTGTAAAAGAAAAAAAAGGTTCTAACTGAAAATATGAAAAAAAAATCAAGTCACATGCTAGAACTCTGCTATTTAAACAGAAATCCCCTTTAGTTGAAAAAAATCATTTCAGGCTTGATTTTTTAAATCACTTAGTTACTTTTGCTTATTGTTTTCTGGAAAAATCTAAAAAGGTCACCAACAACCTCTAAATATGTACTAAATCCTGTGCTTACTTTTCAAGATTGGTATCACTTGACTTCTCCACAGGTGTGACCTCACGACTCCCTCAGCCCTGTGGAAGTCTCTCTTCCCTTGGATGGGGACACCCGCTAGCCCAGGGTCTCCTGTCTCTCACCTGTCTCTTCTCAGGGTCACTTGCAAATCCCTCTTCTACAGCCCCACAAGGATCGGTACACCTCAGAGTTTAATGTGTATATCTCTTCTCCTTGTCTTACTCATGGCTAGTGCTTCAACTGCCACCTGTGGGAACCAGCTCATTACCAAATACATATCTAAAGCCACAAACTGCCCTGAGATCCTTACTCTAATGTTGCATATTAGACACTTTCACTTGAATAGCCCACCATGGCTGGCTTAACCTATCACCCCAATGTCTTCCCTTTCATAGTGAAACCTTATAACCAAGTCAGAAACCTGACCATTGCTTTTATCAACTGTTCTCCCTCAACTCCAAATTTCAAACTTAAAATTTTATTTCCCTAATATTTCTTAAGCACATGCACTTCTCTCCATCTTTCCATCATGGCCGTAGCTCAGCCCGTATCAGCTCTTTCCTGCATTACTGCCCAAAGTCTCCCTCCTCCATTCTCCAACTTTTGCAGTTGAACCCCCACACTCTGGGCCTGGAGTGCAAAACTTCTTTGGTCATATGGCTTCTCACCTAACTATTCTCAAGTCCAAGCTTCCTGAGATGGCCAAAAGCTTCGCTCAGAACTGATCAACTTTGTACTCAGGATCTCCTTTTCCATTCCTCTCTAATGATGCTAAATTTCTTCCCCTTTTTCAAAAATCTCAAGCTTGCTCCTGCCTTCAGGCCCTGTCACATGTTGATTCCTCTTTCTGAAACATTTGTCTTTCCTGACCCCTTAGTTTCATCATCCTCCTTTATGTCTTAGCTAAAAAGTTCTCTCCCATTATACGCTTCATCAGAATTTATACCTAAAGGTCAGTGAGATAGCTCAGTGGATAAGCAAGCACCTGCTTAGGCAAGCTCCGGGACCAGGTTTGACCCTCATACCACAGGCAGCTCTGGCCCTGCCCCCAGGTGTGCTGAGGCGGCCACTGAGACTGGGTATGGTGGTGCACATCTGTAATCTCAGCACTAGGGATTACAGGCTAAAAACAAGAGGATCACTGAGTCCAAGCTGATAGTGAGACCCTGTACCAAATATATTTTTTAAAAAAATTTGTACTTAACCTAAACTCTGAAACTTTGACTTATTAAACCTTGTGTCTTTGATGTTACTTTGCAAAATTTATCAAATTCTCAGTTACACAGCAACTGTGGGCACTGGCTGCCTTCTCCTGCCTTCCAGATTCACATATCTCAGAACTGTTGTCTAGAAATGTCTCATCTAGGGATGCCACTGAGTCACCACCTACTCGGAGGAGTGGGTGAGCTCAACCAAGACTCTCACTGAAGTGCTGACCACAGTTGAGAAGGTGCCCCAGCCTCACCCCGTGGGCTCTGGGCCCTGATAGAAATGCATCATGAAATTCCCTGCTCCAAGCATTTAGCTCTAACCCATATATCAAGATTACACAATCATTTGTGCCCAGGATGGGAGTGGGATCTATAAGCACTGAAATTCAGTATAAAAATACTGTCAAACTTATTTTCCTATCTTGAGTAGAGTTTCAAAGTTCTTTTTAAAGTATTTGTCAATGTTTTCCTCCAATAGAATCTATGTTTCTGAGTACAAATAAAGCCCAGATTGATTTTCTATTATTTATCTCTCCCCACAGGCAGGCAGATGATCAGGGTTTGTCTCTATTCTTGGCCCTTTTGCAAACACTAGACCTGGAATCAAGACAAGTTCAAGATGAAAACTTCAACGCTCACCAAGGAATGGGATAACAGACACAGCTAAATTGTCTTAGATTTCAGGTAATCCAAAAAATATCATCAACCACATCCTCTTCAGATCTAGTGGGAAAATTGTTATGGTTAAGAGGCTGAGCACTGCAGTTGGAAAGATCCAGATCCCAATATTAGCCTAAAATCTGCAAGATTTGGGGTTACTTACCTAACATGCCTAGCTTTAATTTCCATGCAGGAAGTATATTTAATAGAATAACAAAAATAATACATGCAAAGCACTTGCAAATAAGTAATTATACAAATAGTGATCAGCTACTTCTAATAATGTGCTTAGTACTTCCTCTTCCATTTCTGCACACTAAGTAGAAGTAACTAGAGTTAGCAAGGGTGGGGAGAGCAGCTCGGAGTTCTTTATGCTGAGGTGATTTTATTCAGCGCTGCAGGATTGCCCATCACCATGAGCGAACCCAACCACACTTCCGTGTTCCCCTGGGAGGATGCCGCGCCATATGCAGGCCTCCTAGTGCCAAAACACTCGTCTCATTTTGGTTCGAAGTGAAGAGGGTGACCTGCCAAAACACCAACGACGATGCTTCCTGCAACATGTGAATTTATCTGACAGGTGTCTCCATTCCCAACACTGACCAGGCTGGCAGTGGCTTGCGCAGATGGCCCAGCTGGCAGCATATGCGTTTCAATCATTTTACAATTTCTCACAGGTGCTGCAAGCGGGCGGGATCACCCAGTGTTTTCCGATGTTTTGGTAACCTTGTCTGCTGTCTTCTCCCATGGGCCAATTTTATCTTGGACATATTTCTAATGTTTAATATCTGACAACTGAAGACGCTGATAGGGAAAATAAAACCTTTTCTTTTTCCCTAAAAACTGCTCTTTCGCACATGTAATCATGCAGCTCGGCTCCATCCCAGCCGTCCTCAATTTTCTTTCCCTTGAGCCATTTTTCTCACCTACATATCATTGCAATGTATATCAAAATATCACAAACCCTGCTTATAAGCGTTTTCTGCAAGCCGAGTTTAATTCTACAGTGTGATTAAATAAGACATCCCCACCCCACTGGAATGAAAAACAAAAATATAATTATTTCTTTGCAACTGTAGCCAATGTTGAGCACACTTCATCTGTGTTACTTCTAGACTCCAAACAGATGGCTGACTCAAGCCAGCAATTTTAACATCTAGCATCAGGAGCAAAAAGGTGCCATAGCACATCTAAGTAAAAAAGCTTACACGTTCTAGGTGTAACTTAGGAGTAACTTATTCAGAGCATGAAAAGTGCTTGAAGATGCAGGATAGAATTTTATACATTGCAAAGTCATTCACATATTCTGCAAATTACTTTAGCTATTCTTTTACTTTTAGCTCAGCTGTGATGCAGATTATGAAGCTTTACCATTATGAAACTACCATTTCAAATACTGTATATAAAAATTAAGGCATCAATAATTATAGGTTATATACACCCAAGGCCCACTTCTCCTTAATTCCTTCATCCTTATCATCTTCACCATCCCTGTTACGGATTAGACCTAAAATGTGCCCCCAAATTCTCACGGGGTGCACCCGTGTGCTCGCGGGTTCAGTAGTTCAATGTGCCTGTTAGGAGGTGCGGTGGGCCCTGGGGATGGGCTGGCAAGGTGTCTCTCCCTACTCGGCATCTCCCTGCTTCCTGGCTGCCACGCCCTGAGCGCTTGTCCTCATCCGTGGTCCTTCGCCATCATGTTCCTGCCTTAGCTCTGGCTGGCCTGGGCCAAAACTGCGAATCAAAGTAAACTTCTCTTCTCCTTGAAATTGTGAGGCTGGGTATTTCGTCTTTGTGACAGGAAAATGACTGAAGAAATCACTGTCACCAGCCTGGTATGCAGTATCAGGGATCAAACCCTGGTCGTTGTGCTTGCCAGGCAGGTGCTTAGACCACCAAGCTATCTCTTCAGCCCTGTGTTATTTTTTTAAATCATGAATATTGGACTTTATCAAAAGCTTTTTTGGCATCATTTCTATTGAGATGATCCTGTGATTTTTGTCTTTGGCTCTATTGATATGGTGTATTACTTTCATTGAGTTGCTTGTTGAATCATCCTTGCATTACTAGGATACATTCCACTTGGTCACAGTGTATAATCTTCTTGATGCTTTTCTGCATTCTGCTTGCTAGTACCTTTTTTCTCTTTCATTTTTTTATTATAATTTTCTTTTATTTTGAAGAGTAAAAATAAAAGCAAGAAAAACAAAAGCAAAGAAACAGGGTAACATACAACAATACATATGCTACAGATTTTTCAAAACAAGAATAGCTGATGAACAATGATTGATATATTATCTTTTTTTATCATCAAGTCTGTTGTGAAAATTAACAAATATAGTTATACAAGATTAGACATATGATTGAATATTAGTGCATGCTTTCAAGAAAGATAGCCTCTTTAACAAATGGTGCTGGAAAACCGGCTCTCTACATGCTGAAAACTAAAACTACATCCGAATCTATCATCATGCACTAATGTCAAAATGCTTAAAGGTCTAAACATTAAAACAGAAACACTAAACTTACTGGAAGAGAAAGTAGGTGGAAATCTTGTTTGCTAATATATATATATATATATATATATATATCCTAGTATCATGTCATCTGTGAATGATAATTTCAATGTTTCATATATATACTATCTATCTATCTATCTATCTATCTATCTATCTATCTATCTATAGTATGGGGTCTTACAGAGTCTCACTACCCAGATTGGACTCATAGTGATCCTCCTATTTTCAGCCTCCCAAGCACTGGGATTACAGGTGTGCGCCACCACACCCAGGCTCTATTACCTTCTCAGTGCAATGCGGGGGCAGGGCTAGCACTGTAGGCTGGGGATCAAACTCTAGTCCCTGCACTTGCCTAAGCAGATGCTTTAATCTGCTGAGCTATCTGGCTGGCCTGCTAACATCTTATTGAGGATTTTTGGATCTATGTTCATTAAGAAGATTGGCCTATAAGGCTGGCCAGATAGTTCAACAGATTAAAATGCCTGCTTAGGCAGATCACCCCTGGGGTGTGCTGAGATGGCGATTGAGACCGGTGTTGTGGCACGTACCTGTAATCCCAGCACTTGGGAGGCTGAAAACAGGAGGATCACTATGAGTCCAATCTAAGTAGTGAGACCCTGTAGACCCTGTAGACTCCATCCTAAATAAAAATAAAAAACAGGAAGATTGGCCTATTCTCTTTTTTGGTTGGATCTCTCTCTGGTTTGGGTACCATGGTAATACTTATAGCTGTAAGCATTAAAAAAGAAAGAGCTCTAGAGGTTCTTTATGGCTTAACTAACATGACCCTTTGTAAACTGGTCTCTGCTTGCTTTGGGTAGATTTATTTCTTATAGATTCTTAAGGCCACTGACTTAGTTCAAGGTCCTGTACTGTATCATATTACATGCTATCTCTCAGCCTTTCACACTCCTCTGATGGTCTCCCAGCATTGAGGATTTAACTAACAAGCACTGAGTATGATGGTTTATATCCAGAGGTCCTTGCAGAACCTCATTGGTTCATAGGTGAGGCTTTGGGGATGCGACCACATCATGGGCTTGTGACATTCATCAGCGGATTAGTCCAGTGAGATAAGCTTATAATTAAATGCCATTTGGGCAGTAAGGCCTGGTAGAAGCAGGTGGGTCCATGGAGGTGAGGCCTAGAAAAGTTATCTCCTTCCTCCTCCCTTGAACTTTCTCTGATTCCTGCTGCCATGCATGAGCCAGGTTTCCTCCAATAGTCCCTCTGCCATGGAGCTAACCAACAATAGAGTGAAGCCTCTACAAACTATGAGCCAAAATAAACCTTTCCTCCCTTGTATGTGTTGAGTATTATTGTGCCTCAGCAATAAAGAAAGCAACTAGGACACTGAGCTACCTCATAGCTCATTTATTTAGAGATAGGGCCTGGCTAACTTGTCCAGGCTGGCCTAAACCTTGCAATCTTCCTGCTTCCGTCTCCCAAGTGACTAGCATTACACTTCACACCTAGTGACACTCATTTTTACTATGTTCTTTCTCTTGATTTACTTGTTCCCTCTATCTGTCCTTTGTCCCTCAGCTCAAGCATCACTTTGTGCTCCACCTACTCCAGTGGAGGTACTGGACCTTGAATGTTCCACCCTTGGTGGATGCCTCACAGAACAGAGTCCCAGTGCAGACTCAGGAGAAAATAAATAATGATTATTAAGTGACTAAGGTTCAGTGGCTTGGTAAGCATCAACTGATTCACAAAACATCTCCAATTCCATGAATGTTTAGTTCCTCAAGGGCAGAATCAAGTTTCATGGGAAAGTGTATTCAAATCAACAGAGTCCCCAATTCACTACAGGCTCTGTCAATGAAGGCATCAATTAACCAACCAAGGACTTAACCAATGAACAGTCCTCTAATCTTAGTCTCTTTCTCATTTCAATTAATTTTTCCTGAAACAAACCATAACAAAATGGGATAAAGGAAGGAAAAAATGAAAATAACTAATGTCATATAAATCATGCCAGTGGGGGTACCTTCCAAGCTAAAATGCTACTTCTGATTTGCTTCTATAAGTAGTCTCACTTACACCTCCTACTACATATTTTCTCTTAAGTATTCCTCCTAAGATATCTCAAGCCAAACTTATAAGCTTCCAAGCCATAGTCCTAAATTTATCATTCTGACTGTACTACTATCAATGTGCATTTTATTTATTTACTTATTTATTTTGTATTTTAGGACAGGGTCTACAGGTTCTACAGGGTCTACAGGGTCCCACTACATAGATTGGACTTGTAGAGATTCTCCTGTTTTCAGCCTCCCAAACACTGGGATTACAGAAGCATGCCACCACACCCATCTCCATCACCATCTCAGCATGCCCTGGGGGCGGGCCCAGCATGCTAGGCCAGGATCGAACCCCTGGCCATTGCATCTGCCTAAGCAAGTGCTTTAATGCACTGAGATATTTTGCCAGCCCTCCACTGTGCATTTTCTTAATCTTGGCTATCTCTGACTTCTCCTTCCATCTTTCTGTCAATGCATGCAGTTTCTAATTCCCATTGATTTGCTTTGGAAAATTTTCTTTTTCTTTCTTTCTTTCTTTTTTTGCAATCATCTCTTTCTTTAAAATGCTCCTAAAAAAAAATGCTTCTGCTCCCAACCTAATTCAAACTCTCATTGCTCCATTTCTATAATAGATTTATAAGTGTCTTAAAATTAAGATGCTGCATTGGGAGTCTTAGTGACATTTCCAAGTCACACTGTGTCCAACCTAAAGCGTTTATGGATAAATTAAGCACTTAATGGTGGGCTAACAGGTTTAAAAAAGAAAAGAAAAGAAAACCTGGTGACTATTTCAAAAAGCACTATTGTCTTCCCAAAACAAATTATATTATTTGTAAGGGAGACAGTAAGTAGATCTTTAAAAAGAGTTTTGTGAAGTGACTAAATATTAGAGTTTATTAATTAATGAGTTTTACTCATGAGCAGTGTAAAAAATATAGGCTGTAGATGATGACTATAATAAGAAAACAATTTAAAATTGTTTCTGTTACTCTTAAAGCCAAAATATAATAAATGGGTAGGAGGAAAGGGGCAAGAAAAAAAAGCTGGAGCTCAATCTCTTTGGTATACAAATGTCCAACCTTTGTTAATAGGACAGGGAATTCCTCACTCATATCAAGAGGTAACGGACAAATATTTTATTCCTGATAAGATTTTTTTCTTCATGCATCATATTCTTCAACAGCTATTTGGCTGAAAGTCATTCGTCATGGGAAATTTGGAGAAGGGATTTATCCATAAGCTAAAATCTATCAAGGCAATTCAAGGCTCTGTACGCACAGAACCTAACCCCAATTAGCCTTTTTCAATCAAGGGATTATCTTTCATATTCAAATGAGTGCACACCTGATTTTAAGCTGTGGTGAATTATTTGTTTTCTGGGAACATGAAAGTCAGTTTGATATTCAGAACAGGAAAAAAAATTCTAATTTAGCAAATCCCGGGATGTCCTAATCTTATCTGCATAACGGCTATGCCATAAGGAGAGCTGTTAGGGAACTAACGATTGTGGTAACAGTTAAGGTCAGCTCAACTGACCAACCCTTAATGAACAGTCATGTTCTTCACATCGTAAGGATGTACACCACTGATAATTCTACTCTTGCGACGCTTCTGCCTTCCTAGCAGGCGCTGTGGAGCTCCAGCTTTCAGGCAGCTATCCTATCCCCCTTGAACTCATCTGCCAGCAATCTATGGAAATATGAAGCAGACAAGGAGGAACTAGGAGCAGAACCAATACATGCATGCAGCAGGGCAGCACACAAATATGGACGAAGCTGTACAAAAGGACACCAGGCTGTTCTGCTTCATGTAAATGCTCCTTGTCTCCTGATTGCTATTGAGGGCCTTTATCCATTGACAGAACAGCCAACTACTCCACAGTCCACTTTTTCCTATCCCTGCGTTAATCGTGACAAGTTACTTGCCACAAGAATGCCTTCCTTTCTTGACACAAAATAACTGCTGAAGAGCTGAAATAGAAGCCAGAGGAATTCACAGTGCACTCGTGCCTGGACATCCAGGCGCAGCTCTCGGGGCATGCCAATCGTGCTGCTGGCTGACTCACTGTTATGAAGAAGTGAAGATGTGCTGAACAGCCGTAATAGGATGGGGGTGGGCCTGTGTTAGCCGACGCAAGTTGTCTAGACATTGCAGCTGCACGATGGGCTGAATATGGTTTGCGCTCGCCAAATACCACAGGGCTGAGGGGTGCACTCTCCCTTTCTCTTTTTTTCTTGATATTTTTTTTCTTTCCCCCTCTTCCTTCTCTTCCTCTTTCCTGTTTCTTTCTTCTTTTCTTTCTTCCTCTTCCTGTCACCTATTTCTTCCCCCTCCTTGTCTCTCTCCTGTCAATCTCACTCTCATCTCGCTTTGCATCCACCCATGAGCTGTTCCACTTTCTGATGTAAGTTAAGCAGCATTAAGCCCTCACAAGAAGCCAAGTAGTTGCCAGTGGTTGATCTTAGATTTTCCAGCTCCTAGGACTGTGGACTAAATAAACCTATTTTCTTCATCAATTATCTTATACATTATACCAGAGCCAGACTTCTCTATTCTTACCCTCTTAGATTGTCTTCATCTGCTTTTGGTTTTTATAAGAGAATACTTGAGGCTGGATAACTGATAAAGAGACCTCCAGAAAAGGAGGAAGCTTACATGGATGGCAGGATACAACTCAGCTATTTTCAGCTGGGAAGGGAATTATAAGAGGGTGGTCCAGAGAGGACTGGTCTCCTATGTAACAAAAAGTCAAAAGGAAATGAATGGAGGGTGTAGCACAATCCTGCCTTGTGGTCGCTCTGGCTGTGTGACTGGGATGGGCAGAGAGGGTGGAACTGAGAGCTGGATGTTCTATGACTAAGTGGTCTCTGTGGTCAGACAGAGTCTAGACAGTCAAGGGCTGTCACACGGGGAGGATGTGCTCTGTCCTTGCTGTAATTAGAGTGTTTTGGGGTATACATGGGTGTCACTCATGGGAAGGAAGGTGGCTGGAATGAAGAAGAGGAACCTGAATCGTGAGTGTTCTAGTTCTCTACCTTCAAAGTTTTCAGAAGAGCTCTAGGAAGAACATGCTGACCACTCATTACACAGAGACATGAAATGACAAACAGCCAAGGCTGAACTAGTCCAGGGAGTTCTAGACAACTCAGGGGCATGGGTCAGCTGTGCTCCCTCTGCATCAGAAATTCATGGAAAAACAGTGACTAGACTTGCAGAACTTATAAGACCTTCTCCTGCCCCATCAGTATCTTCTGTTGCTTCCAGATCACTCGACATGATGAGAGTTGTAAGCTTATCTTCCAGTCTGTCCCCAAACCAACAAAAATCATCTTTCCCTTAGGATCTGCTAGTGCTGCAATATGACATTTGGATTCAAGCTCTGCCATAGTAACTCATTTTAAAAAATAATAGTAAGGCTGAGAACATGGATTTAAGTAGCTATAAAGGGAGGGTATCAGAAACTAGGTTGCTCTCCCCAGCTCCTGGGTATCTCCATTTGGCTGTTCTCACAAGTGGGGCTTGAACTAAGGTCTTGAAATTGGCCACTGAAAGCCACTGAAAATCCCCAAAGCTGAAGCAGACACTATTTTAGTGTGTATAATTCCTTGATAGTAGGATACATAAAACGTTTGGCATTGCTTAGTCCTTTCTAGCCAATCAATATGTTTCCTAATGGTCATTTATTTAGCATCTTGCCTCAAAGTGCAGCCACCCATGGGCCTTTGCTCTAGGCCAGCACAACAGGAGCCACACATATGGTTCTGTGGGAAGCATGGGCTGCAGGCGCCACTACCCAGCAGCAGCTCTGCTCCCTGTGCTCATCCACTCCTCCTGTGTCATGGCGTGGCTGCTAGTGACACCCCCACCACCTTGGCTTTCTAGGTTCTTGGGTCCTGAGAGTGTCCTGACATCTACACTTGGTATGAAGGACATTGACCTTGCACACCATGGCTGCCGCATGCCAAGGACTCAGAGTTATAGGCCCTTGCTCTGACCCCTTGGTATCTAGCTGTTTCTGGAGAAAACACAGAGGCTGGTCAGGCAATTACACAAACTCATACTTATCAAGGGAGACAGTGTCAGCAGAGGGACACGAGGGACAGCACACACCATCTCTTAACTCTTCCAATAAGCACTCAGATCCCAGACTGCTTTTGAAAGTGAAAAACATCCATGCTGCACATTATGTGAGGGGAACACCCTTGCTTTTCTGATCTTCCACCTTTACAAGGTAGTAGCCAGAAGACAACCAGTTCTGGCCACCAAGAACTCACGGCAGGAGTCTGAAGGTCCACCACCTTCCTTCCCTTCAGAGAATGCAGCATGAACACAGGCAATTTGTGAGCTGAAGGGCAAAACTCACAGAAAGCATGAAGGGCCATATGCAATTTTAAACTTCTGAGAGTGAAGATAGATTAGTGAAAAAAGGCTGATGTAAATAAAGCCAGAGAAGGGGAGCTTGTCTGACCCTGTTGACAAAAGCAGGCCACTGAAGAACATAATACATCTTTTAGAAGGTTATGCTAGTATTTCTGAGAGAGAGAGAGAGAGAGAGAGAGAGAGAGAGAGAGAGAGAGAGAGGAATGTCAGGCAGAGACAGAATATAAATGGGAATGGCACTGTAAAAAATGAGGAAGTTTCTGTCAAGTGAATAGGTAGTCTGTAGTTATCTACAAAGACTCAAAAGACTCAGATACTTCCTTTTAAGAGAGAGATAAGGCACTATGGAAACACTAACCACAAAATCCTTGTCTAAAGACATCTTCCCAGCCTTCTCTAAAGGCAGCATAACAGCATGTGACATAGGAAAACAACTATTCTAAGGCTGACTTGGTGTCACTTGGTGTCTCCAAGTTCAGGTCACAGAGTGACCATCAATTCAATTTTTTTCAATTTTTTTTTTTTGGAACCGGGGATTTAACTCAGGCCCTTGTGCTTGCCAGGCAAGTGCTTATTCTCCTGAGCTATTTCCCCGGCCCCTCATCAATTCAATTCTGTTTGCTTGTTCTAGCCCAATGAACTTTCTGTTAGTGTGCTCCTCTCTTCTCGCGTCTTTTTGTGAACTCTAGTCCTTCCCAAGTCTCCTCTAGCAATGACTGTTACAATCTGCTGTGATGAGCCTCCGCTCTCTGCCCCCACTTCCTGCATTGCAGCTCTAGCTCACTGTGCTTACCAAATGGTAAAGGGTTATCTTTGAGAGTCACATTAGGAAACTCTACTATGGGGGGTCACTAACATCTTGGTCATTGAACAGTCGAGCTCCCTATGTGAAGAATCAAGAATACAGGCACACCATGCACTGAGAGCCCTAGTTTTGCTCTGAACCAAAAAGTGGCCAGCAGCAATCAATGTAGAATTCCATGAAACTGTATTTGCTAGAGGCCAGCTGTAGTGTAGCACATACCAGTAATCTAAGCACTGTAGGAGGGTCATGAATCAGAGCTCAGTGTGGGTAGCTTAGTCAATTAGCAAGGCCCTGTCTCAAAATTTAAAAGGGATGTAGCACAGTGCAAGGTTCTGGATTAAATCCTCAGCACTGAAAACATATTTCCTAGAGTAAACTTGCTTATCTAACTTGAGTCACCCTCTATTTTTTTCTAGGTCTTTCTCAGCCCATCTGCCTGAACTAGAATAAACTCTGCATTAAAACAACACTGTACGCAGTTTAGACACTTGAAGGCTTATTCCAAGTAGGTTTCTATCTGTACATAGCACTAGTTTGTAAATTACAGCACATCATACAGCTGTGCTGGTCAGAATGCTCTCACCCAACCACGCTGTCTATGGCATTAATGCCATTGGTAAAGCTGGAGCGCTATCCCCAGTGGGTGCACAAGGATTTCGCTCGGTATTTTCCCATCTGGCACAACCCCAACCCTGAGTGCATCCCATGTTTTGATGGATGGGTCCTCCTGCAGCAGTGACCCCAGCTTTGTGGTAGACTTATGTCCATTCCCCTCCCCTCCACTCTGCTTCTGCAACACTTCTAAGGGAGGGCTGAGCCTTTCCCTCACCTGGAGCCACTCCACCTGTGCCGTGTGAGCTCCTCCCCTCCAGCTCTAGCCAGATGCTCCTATTCTTCTGCTTCTAAGAGCCTCGCCTCATCTCACTCCTTACTTATTATTCACTTAGCAAATATGGTCAATGCAGCCTTTAGGACTAGGGTGAGGCCCTGCTCCTTCCTTCTCTCATTCACAAGCTCCATTCCTAGGACTATCCAGGCCTCACTTTTCCCAACCAGTTCATACCCACTGCACAGCAGACACCCCTCTTTCCATAGGCTGTAACCCTTTCTCCAACCCAGGGGAACGGAAGATAGTGGCACCTCTATTACATGGTCTCTTGTGCTGACTGGGAAGACGGAGGATGGACTAACACATGGTGAGGAAAAGAAGTCTGTATGTTCGCCATTGAAATTTGGCATGTGTATGTGACAGCACCTGTTAATCTCTTGGTATGTTTAAAGGGTGAAAGGGCAAAGGAAAGAACATTCACTGAAGGATGGTCATGCATCAGATACCTTTCCTCTGTGATTTCGTTCACTTTTCACTATCTTTATAGGAAAATACATCCAGTTTCCAGAAGCTTCTTAGGGAACGAGGGTATCTTAGCTCACAGTCAATTTCTACTAAGGTTTATTTTGAGTCTTTGGTTTAAAATTATAGAGGATGAATATACTTGTGACATCATTATTTTGGATATCTCAAGTATTTAAAAGAAAATTGTGAATAAGAAGCATGAAGTCAATAATGTGTTTATTCAATAATTTAAAGGTACCCTTTAATGCACTTTAAAGGTACTCTTATACTTTTAATTTTAAAATACATTTTTCCACATCGAGACCAATCACCTGACATGGCCTTGAAACTTCAGTCCTTCCTCCAGGGTTGTTGTCTCTCTGGACTTCTCTCATTTGATCCAAGTCTGATCTGCTCCCCACAGGGGACAGATGCAGGCCCATGTTCCTGCCTGAAGTAGAACTGTAGTAGAAACCTGAGAGGCTCCTCTGGACAGTCCACCTGAGCTGCGCTGCTTGCATGAGAGAGAGGAGGAGAAAGGGGAGCCTAGACCAACAGAAGCAAGATGCTGAAGGGACAGGAGGAA
>NW_004524684.1:224806-232914 GCF_000260255.1 Octodon degus | reverse complement strand
ATGGAATGTTAGTGCAGTTTTGATTTGTATTTTGGTAATTACTCAAGAGATTGAACATTTTTTCATGAGTTTGCTGGTCATTTGTACTTCCTCTGAGAAATGTCTGTTCAATGCATTTACCCACTTACTGACTGGGCCATTTGAGTTTTTGTTGTTAAACTTTTTTAGTTCTTGATATGTTCTAGATATTAACCTTCTACTGGAAGAGTAGGAAGCGAAGATTTTCAAAAAACAGTAAATGCTAGTAAGGACGCAGAGGAGAAAGGTACCTTTCTATACTGATGATAGGAATATAAATTCATACAGTCGCTATGGAAACCAGTATAGAGGCTCCTTACAAGACTAAAAGTAGAGCTACCAGAGGAATTAAAGGGATATTGCATGCCCTGTTTCTTGTGGCATAATCCGCAGTAGCAAAAATAGGGATTGAGCCCAGAAGCCCATAAGCAAAGGAATGGATAAGCAAAGGGATGGATAGAGAAAGTATGGACTACGTACGCAATGCAGTGTCACTCAGCCATAATGAAGAGCAGAATTGTGTCACTGGCAGGGAAAATGTTTGGATATGGAGGTCATAATGTGAAGCAAAATAACCCCAGTGCGCAAAGGCAAACACCAAATATTCTCCCTAATATGTATAATACAAAAAAGATGACAAGAAAGAAGAGAGACTTCTGAAAAGGAAGGAAATAGGGACAGGCAGTGTAAGGGTGGGTAGTGGGGGGATGGACAGGACTGGGACCACCAAAAGTGTGCAGATAGAGGGGAGGGTGTGTAAAGGGGCAGCAGAGGGGAAAGGACTAAGGCATATCAGGGGCAGACATGAATCTTCCAAACTGAACCCTGTTAGTCGGTATAACCAATATGTGCTAATAAAAAAGAGATGGGGGAAGAGATGTTGGTAAAAAGATTATGATTCATTTTGCTTATTTTTTTTCATGCACCAGCATATTAAATGGTTGTTGTCTAGTTAAAACTCAAATGACTAGGTCTTCCCAGCATAACAACTGCTTTTTCTAGTATGGACTCATGCTATCCTTCCGAAATTAGGATCACTGTAGGAAACACTGGCATGCCCCTAGGTGATAACATATTTCAGAATATGCCCGTGGTGAGTCATTAATCTATGTTTAGATATATAAAAGGAAATCTGATGGCTTAGCCAAAGGAGAATTTAGTTCTGAGTCCAGCATAGGACTTAGGAAAGATAAGAGAAAGAGTTGGGACAGGCTCCTGTGGCTGTCCAATAGAAAGAGTCTAAGGGGAGGCCTGGGGTACTCAGCTATTTGCCTATGAGCAGAGGAGAAAAAGATGCTGCATAGGGAGAAAGAAATTAAGTTTCCCCCGACTGTTTCTCGGAGCTGTGTTCCACAATGATACCATGAGAGGATGGAACGCTGCGAGGACAGAATTCATCTGAGGAGGCCTAAATCATGCAGAGCCCTCAAGTGGGTGGGACCTGTAAGGTTAGAGGTCCAGACACACAAGCAGCTAGGCTGCAGTTCTTCTCTTCTCTTTCATGTCCGTCTCCAGCTCCAACATTTAGCCTCATCTGTAGGATAATTTTCCCAAAGAAATAACGTTCCTGTTACTTCCTTTATACACGACAGCAATTAGAGAAATACAAAACTGCACTGAAATATATAGCTAGAGAGGTCACCTGAAAAGTCTAGAAATGTGCATCATTGCAGTCTGCTTTAGCGCAAGAAGTTAATGCATGACCTTAGAGGTACTAAGTCGACGACGAAACTAAGAGTGTTATATCTATGTGAAAAAGATCTAATGTATAAAGGTATAAAAAACATAAATGCACATACTCATAAGCAAGCATAGTGTTGCAGAGATGTTTTGATAGAAGGAAGATTTTTAGTATCACAGCGAAGAGCACAAAATAAACTTTTCTTTGGTCATTTTAAAGACAGGGTTTCACTACGCAGTTCAGGCTGCCCTTGAATTCATTTTGGAGCCCAGGTAGCCTAGAACTTGAAGCAATCCCTCTGCCTCAGTCTCCTAAGTGCTGGCATTTCAGGCATGGGCCACCATGGAAAAAAATACTTTTTACTTTGCAAACAATAATATACAAATACATACTGAAATAAATAAAAAGCTCATGAAATAGTATTTATCTTTGTCATGACTATTTAAACATGTAACAGGCTGGTATACAGCCCTCAAAAGCTGAAAATCAATAAGACAGGGACTGTGTAATATTTTACTAGATTATTTAAGGGATTTTCCATCCTCAGAAAAGTAGATTAATAATATAAAGTAAAACACTCATATAGCAGGAGTCTCTTCCCTTTGTTCTTTGAAGAGAAATTATTCTCAGTTATAGCTGAGAACTGATTATAAGAAAATAAATTATAGTTTATTAAAATACCTACTTTGATAACTATTCCAGAATATTCATACAATGATTAAAATATTGTTGCTCAAATTTTTCTTCCTTCATTTTAATTTATTCCAAAGAAATTAGTGGAACTATTCTTAATTTTTAGCAGTCTCTGAAACTAGTTTTACCAAGTGTTCCACCACCTTCCTATCTTTTGAACAATTCCGCATTGTATTATCTACAAAACTTCTAAATTCTGTAAGATATTTTGATATAGAGTATATTCTTCATTGCAGTAAAGATTTTGCACAAAAATGTTTTTATGCAAAGTATACATTTATGTAGAAATAACAAGTTCGGGGGTTTCCCCTGTGATAAAGATTTTTCTGAATAAATGCAGCTTTAGAACACTTAAAATTTTGGGGCCAGGGAGATGGCTCAGTGGAATAAGTGCTTCCCTGGCGAGAGCAAGGGCCTAAATAAATCCCCGGTTCCGGAAAAAAAACAACCCAAAATCACTTAAATCTTTAAGCAGAGTGTATTAAATCCATGGCAGGATCATTCATTCATTCATCTAAATGAAAAATACTATGAAGAGATTTTCTTAAAAGCAGGCTGTTCTTTAAACTGTTCAATTTTTAAATGAGTAAAAGTTTGTGTTTTTACTTTGTTTTATTTTTATTATTGTTTACTTCCATTTCTGATAATACAATAACATAATACTAACTCCTGCATTATAAAAACAGAGAAAATCAGCAGTCATGGTTTGCTTTCCCCTTTGTGAATCTCCAGCTTGCCATCCCATGCATTCAAGCACTAATTCTGATAAACAGAAGTCAGAGGAGGTTGTGGCCCAATTTCATAAGGAAAGTTTAAGGCTGAGAAAGCCCCTGCAATTATCAGGATCAAGAGAAAAGCAGATTAATGAAGCCTCAAATCTCATGTGTCAGCAGAGGAGCAGCACACAGCAGTTGGTGTTTTGAATACAGGCAGCGGGAGAAACACTTCTTTCTTCCTTAACGTAAAGACGGACCGAGGGCCTTATAGCAGTGGCTGCTCAGGCAAAGCCAGGGCGCTCACCCCACCCATGCTCTGGTCTGCATCAGCCCTGTAAGCTTTCCACAGTGCCTATGTTTATGTATTTATGTGACAGAAGAACTTCATCTGTAAACTTTCTCAACCAACATCAACTTGGCACCAACTCATCATTAATTAACTGTTAACAGATCATTCTAGATATGATTGCTACACTGATATTTTATCTTGCTGTTAATTAGTAATTATGCACTGGCAAGAAAAACAGTGTTTCTTTCCAATTATCCCAGAACTCAGTGATTATTTAAACTTGGCTAATTAGCATTAGAGAGCTGTACATCTTCTGGGCAAATTGTGTTTGATAATCCTTATTAAAATATACATGGTGGTTGTTGACTTGTAACGGGAAAAAAAAAGTGGCAGTTCAAAGGGTATTAGATACAGCACCAGGCAAGTGGGGGCCCATTAAAACTTCCCCAACTGCTCTAATGAGAATGCCGAGGGTCATTTCTGCCTGCTCTGCCATCTGTTTGCTTTCTGGCGTGTGGCTCGGGCGTGCAGGGAGTGTCCTGAAGCCCATTTGGCATATCACGGAGCAATCCGGGCTTCTGAAGCAACTTTAGTCATTCATAGAGGGGCACATTAAAGCCACAAGTTTGCGCATGTGGCACACAAAACTTTTAAGTTTAAAGATGATGCCACAGAGTGACAAGGGTCATGATTTGTTTGTTTTTAGTTTTTCAAGGCAGGTGATGCTTAAAGAGAAAATTTTCAGGACACTGTGTATGAAACCCAGTTACTCAGAGATATGTTGATTAAAAAATAACTACTTTTGAGTAGTTAAACTCCACACACATTAAAAATTGAAGAAGATCCCCGGCTTGTTGTGCTGGCCCTGCCCCTGGCGACTGAGACTGGGCGTGATGGCTTGAGCCTGTAATCCCAGTTCTTGGGAGGCTGTAAACAAGAGGATCACTATGAGTCTGATGTGAGTAGTGAGACCCTGTACTAAAAACTGAAAAGGAAAAAAAAAAGAATTTGCATTGGGTCAGATAGTGGCTTTCTGGACTGCATACACAGCAATAACCATGGAATAAAAAAATGATAAATTACAATTCATCAAATGTAAAGCTTCTGCTCATTACAGAATATCACTACAAAAAAGGGTAGGTAAGCCACGAATGTGAATATATATATATATATATATATATGCTACCTAGGTTATATTTCATATATTAAAACTCAAACTTGAAGACAACTCAATTTTTTTTTTTTTTTCCAGAACCGGGGATTGAACTCAGATCCTTGCGTTTGCTAGTCAAGCACTTATCCTACTGAGCCATCTCCCCGGCCCCAACAACTCAACTTATTAAAAATAGGCAAAATATTAGAACAAAAGTGGCCAATAAGCCTATGAAAAGTGCTTAACATTGTTAGTCATCTGGAAAATGCAAGCAGAAACCACAAGGAGGGAGCACTGTCCACCCACCAAGATGACTGCAATGTGGAAGGCTAACAAATAGCCAGTGTCCCGATGCGCTGTGACAAATAGCCAGTGTCCTGTGCTGCGCTGGGGGGAGGGCAGAAGGCACAACTATTTGGGGAAAAAAGTCTGTAGATTTCTTAGACAACAAAACCTAGCAATACCGCTATTAAATATTTACTTAATAAAATGAATGTGCAGCCTAATGGACATTGTTGAATTCTTATCATCTTGTTTTTAGAAATTCTGCATTGTTTCCAATGTTTTTAAAATATTTTTTATTCTCTTTAAAATAAAAAAATGGAATCTGTAAAAAAGAATAAATAGAATGAAAATCTATATTCACAAAGTGACTTCTCCAAGAATTTTATAACGGCTGTATACACAGGAAGCAAAACCTAGAAACAACCTAGGATTCCTTATCAGTAAAAAATGAACTATTTCTACAAATAATATGGATAAATTTCAAAAACATGCTCAGTGAAAATTACACAACAAGTTCACACTAAATAATGCATTTATGTGACATTCTACAACTGGATGAAATAAACTTATGGGGGAATTAAAATATAGCCACCACCTCCCGGCAGTGGGGTAGGAACTGCTGGAGCACAGAGACAAGGGGCATTTCCTGGGTTAGGATAAGCAGATATTTTTCAAAGCAGCTGGGTTACCCAGGAGCACACATTTATTAAATATCACCTCATCTATTTTTACACTATGTGGATATCAAGGTACAGAAGTCCTGCCTTTCTAGCGGAAGTTTTCTGTGAAGTTCTTTCAACCTTTTTCTATTTGAAATTTTTCACAGCAAAATGTTAATAAGTTGATACTACTTTAATCAAATTCCTACTCCTAAAATGGCTTTAACAGATAATAACAGTTTATTAGATGAGTGCTTACATATAATACAAAGCCACACAAATAGAACTGTGACCGACTGCTCCTTTCAGATGAACTGGATCGGTCACCTCCCGCGGTAGGCAGGGTGTGGAAGCCACTGCTTACAGCACAATCGCATGCTTCTGCCTTGTGCTTATCCACCACGTGCTATTAAGTGTGCTGTGGGGGGGGGGTGTGGGGGGGGGGGGGGGGGGGGGGGGGGCATGGGTGGGGGGGTCGCTCCCAAACCAGTTCATCCCATGCAAACCTGCTCCTATCCAATATAACTTCATTAAACCTTACATAAACTGAGGAAAAATAAGTACTCCTAAGAGTTAACTGGTTTTTTTGTTTTGTTTTGTTTTTTGTATTTAGGACAGGGTCTACAAGGTGTAGAGTCTCACTGTAGAGATCAGACTTGTAGTGATCCTCCTGTTTATAGCCGTCCAAGTGCTGGGATTACAGGCGCACAGCACACACCCAGTCTCAATCTCTGTCTCAACGCACTCTGAGGCTGGGCCAGTAGGGCAGTCCAGGGGCTTGAACTCCCAGTTCCTGCGTCTGCCTAAGCAGGCGCTTTAATCTGCTGAGCTATTTGGCCAGCCCTAAGAGTTATTATTTATACATAAACTAACTTGAATTTTCAGAAATGTTTCATAAAAAGAGGTTAAAGAAACACTGTTTTGAAGTTAGAGTGGGACAGGCACCTGATAAAGACTGTGAAGCAAAAATCCTAAATGTCTAAAGTTCAGTACTTCGACCTCACAGGTCTATGTTCTTGTTCCATTTTTAAAAAATCAAAACTGGAAATGTACTTCAGGTAACCAAAACAGGCCCTCCTGGAATCCCCAACCATGAACATATTTAAGTATTTCTCATGTCATCTGAAAACTGGCAAATTTTTTACCTAACCATCCTATTTAATACCAAAACTTACACACGTACTTCCAGTCAGCCTCTCCCCCACCCACTCCCTTCCTACTGGATTAGTAACCACTTAAAGCACTAATTAAACTGTTGAGCCATAAAAAATAAACAAGTGTGTTTACTTTATTTATTATAACTGACTGACTCAGTACTGGCTCTGATTAGGTGAAGTAACAGGATTTCTTCACCAACACATACTATTTGCACATGTTTCTGGAGTACAGTATGATAATTTGATGCATGTATACAATTTCTAATGATAAAATAATAAATAAATAATTAGTATTTTTCATCTCTTTAAACATTTATATCTTCTCTGTGTTAGGAAAATTATGTATTTGTTTCTTCATTTCAATTATACTGTAACCACTTCTTTATGCCACTCAGTTTTTTTGTTTGTTTGTTTGTTTGTTTGTTTTTGTGGAACCAGGGATTGAACTCAGGCCCTTGTGCTTGCCAGGGAAGCACTTATTCCACTGAGCCATCTTCCCAGCCCTTAAATGATCCTTTTTTTTTTTTTTTCCTTGTCTTACCGGGGATTGAACTCAGGACCCTGTGCTTGCCAGGCAAGAGCTTATTCTACTGAGCTATTTCCCCAGGGCCCCATTCAGTATTATTTAAAATATATCATTTTAGTATCATGACAATATTCTTTCCAATTACTGACATCCCTTTTGTTGGGTATTTAGATAACTTTTAAAATTTCCCCTCAAAATTTACAACAGTAAAAGAACTATTCCAGAGTGCATGAGCCTTTTAATGGCTCTGTTTATGAATTCCAAAATGTTTTCTGGATAAGTAAACCCACATACATCCACATAAACAATAAATGTCTACAGTATTTTCTAATAGGGTTGCCATTATGAAGTACATATAATTTTAAACACATTTTCCAACTTTTCTCAACAACAGTACCTTATACTGTTCTAACTGTGCATTTTTATTAGTAGTAAGTTGAACATTTCACTCTCATGTATCAGATATTTATCTTTCTTCTTTTGCAAATGACCTGGGTTTTAGATACTTTCTCTTCAGGTATATATTGTTCTTTTGTACAAAGGCTAAAAGAGCTTTATACCTAAAGAAAAATGTCTGTTCATCATTATAATTTTTTAAAAGTAGAATCTGAATTATTTAAGCAGTTCGCACTACCAGAAAATTAGAAAACAAAAGGAAAAGAATTAATGTTCTAAAACTAAACCATCCTTACAGTCCAGGGATCAAAATGATCAATTTAGTAATGATGTATTAGTTTCTAAAATGATTCTTTGAAAATGGTCCGATGAAAAACTAGTTGTACAAGACGTAAACAGATGTCGGCTGGTGAGATGGCTCAGTGGTCTAAAGCACTTACTTAGAAAAAGCTTAGCAAAGCACAGGGACCGCGGTTCAATCCCCCAGCACCACATGCCAGCCAGCCCCGCCCCCTGGTGGGCTGAGCTGGCCACA
>NW_004524684.1:204748-224706 GCF_000260255.1 Octodon degus | reverse complement strand
CACACACACACACACACACACACACACAAAAGATGCAAACAGATGTGCTTTTGGGAACAGAGAGGAAGAACCATAACAAAATTTTGAAAGAACACTTCTTATATGTTATTTTTAGGAATTCACACCATGCAATCATATAGTAAACTTATGAATCAACAATAGAAGACTGGTAATCTAAAATTTTAAAATGGTTTAGCAACTTGAATAGACACTTCTCCAACAGAATATAAACCTATTAGCCAACAAGTACATGAAAAGATATTCAGAGTCATTAGTCATTGGGGATATGAAAAACAAACCACAATAAAATACCATTTCATGCCTAGTAGGATGGCTATAATTAAAACAAACAAATAAACAAAACTCCAAAACTAACAAGTGTGGCAGGGAAATTGAAATTGGTATTGCCCACACTTTACTAGTGGGTGTGTAAAGTGGTATAGCTGCTACAGAAAGGGGGTTGGCAGTTCCTTAAAAAGTTAAACAGAATGTGACTTAGCAAGTCTATTCCTAGGCACACACCCAAGAGAATTTTTAAAAAATGGTTCACACAAAAATACTTATGTGTAAAGTTGGTAGGAACATCATTCATAGTAGCCCAAGTGGAAACAACCCAAATGTACATTAACTGCTCCAATAGATACTTGATAGGTGGGCAGCCCGCCCACACAATGGAATACTGTATAGCTGTAAATAAGTGCTAATATAAGCGCCAGCACGGGAGAATCCGGAAAAGATGTAAGTGAAGGATGTCACCTACAGAAGCCCACATATTACAACACTGCTTGCATGGGAGTCCAGAAGAAGCACATCCAGAGGAGAAAGTCAGGCTGTGGTCGCCACTGGATGAGAGAGAGGGACGCATGTGTGACTGCTAAGAGGTACAAGATTTCCTTCCAGGGCGGTGGAAATGTTTTTAAGCTCATGGCGAGGATTGTATAACTTACTGACTATACCAAGAATCGTTGCATTGGACTCAGAATGGTGAATTCTATGTTATGTAAATTAGGTCTCCAAACAAAAACACATTGGAAACTTTAAGAGGCACTGTTTAAATTTGATTAACGAGAACGTACATTGTTTTTCATACTACCATCCGTGTCCCCCTTTTCCATGCAGGACCTGCTACTATATGACCACATACTAACATTTACAAGAAGCAAAGCTGCTACTAATTCAGTATTCTATAATTCATTCTAAGGTGTGGCTGATCACTGGTCCTTATTGGAAAGGTGACAAGAAGAAAAAAGAGAAACAACTGGGGATGGATTAGGGAAAAACATCACCAGCCTCATAATTATTCTAGAACTTCTCATTCACCCCCTTCTTTAGGAACAGAAAGCCAAACCCCAAATAAATTCCTCTTTTATTAGGAACAGATTTTTCTCCTTTTTTGTTATTACCATTAGGAATACTATCTGATCATACAAGTTAAAATAAAATTTAAGAAATATTCTCTTCGTAATGCAAATAAACATTGTGTAAAGAAAATAGGATAAACCAAACCTCTTCCCAGAGATTATCTCTGATAGCACCATTTATTTTCATTTGTTATTTACCAGAGTTCACATAGAGAGGAACCTTTCTGAAAAAGAACCAGAAATTATATAATTAACTAGGTAATAGCAACAGCATGATTCTGGTGTATGAAAATGCGTAGGCAGAGCAGTGGGCAGGGAGCATCAACTGAACTCTTACCAATGGATTAACAATTTCTGCTATTCTGTTTTCCAAAAAGGCAACTCCCACACGAGCAAGTATCTTTCCAGTGAGGCCCTCAGAGCCTGCGAACACTAACGGAGTTGTGTGCTTGCCTCGCAGGCGGCCTACACGTCTAGGAAGCTGAGTGCAAAGCTGAGCATCACAGGGCTGGCTGTGGCCGGCAGCTGACACACGCTCCGGGCTGGTGAAGGAGCTGCTTTTTTGCGTCCTACATCTGTTTTCAAATTCATATGTCACATCCCGCATGGTTTCCAGGGAGGTGTCATAAATTAAGACTTTCATTATTATTTTTTTTTCACTTTTTAAAGATAATTATCAGAATTTTTTTTCTAGGAAGGAATGACATTATAAATTTATCTTAAGTTTCTCTTAGACCTCAGTGCCAGGAAAGAAGCAGCCAAATTTATGCAAGATTATTTATAGATTAATTACTGTGAACACAGAACATAAACTCATTTATCATCATCTGGAAACAAAAAAAAGACTGGGAAATCTCAAAAGTAAACTATGTTTTAAGCAAAATGACTTAGGTCAGAGTTAATGCTTGAAGTTTATTCCTTGGGGCAGACATTCAGGCCCTGTTTCCTGTTAAAGTGGACAGTCTGACACACTGTGAAAAGTGTCACTCTCCTAGGGACCGGCAACTCTTATCAGCAAGGACCCACTGTTCCTCTGTGTTTTTTAAGAGTTTATTCAAGAAAGAGAAAGTGTTTCCAGTTCTGTTTTCATCTAACAAAGGATAAAGCTTTATATCAGGCAACTTACTCCCTAATTTCTTCCTTAAAACTCTGGCACAGGGGCCATTACAGGAATGCAAATTAAAACAAAACTGAGACTCCACCTCACTCTCAAAAGAATGGCCACCATGAAGAAGTGGAATAGTGACAAGTGCCGGAGAGGCTGCAGGGCAGCGGGAGGAACTCTTCTGCGCCTTGGAGGTGACTGGTATAACCACTTTGAAAATCAGTACGGAGATCACTCAAAAAACCAAAACTAGAAATTCCATTTCCCTCAGCTATTCCCTTGCCAGGTATCTTCCCACAAGAGTTAAAGACATCGTGGGACAACAGTGATCCGTGCAAACTCGTGTACAGCAGCACAGCTCACAAGAGCTAAGTCCCAAACTCAGCCTCTATGCCCATCAACAGCTGAGAAGATAAAAAAAACATGGTGTTGAAATCCAGTGAAGAACCACTCTGCCATAAAGGGGGATGAGTTACTTGAAGGAAAATGCACCTTGTAACCATGTTAAGTGCAATACATCAGACACACGAGCTTAAATGTTGCATGGTTTCCCTTATGTGAGAAATGCAAAATGTAAAGAACAAAACCATGGAGAGAAAATAGGAAGCAAGAGAGAGACCTTTCCTAAGTGGGGAAGGGATCAAGATGTGGAAGGGGTGGCCTGGTGGGGAGGGATGAGTAGGGAGTGGAGCTGTGCTCGGTAAGCACCAGCGCCACGCATTATGTCCCGCGAGCATGAACCAATCAAAGTAGTAACTTTGGCGCAGGAGAGTTCCTGGAATTACCTGTGCCTCGTCCTTGTTTGTCCCCTGCCCAATTATCAGTGCAAATGGCTTCTGGTCATCAGGAATAAAGTTATAGTTTGCCAAGACAAAGGAAGCGCTTCACCAACACATTTTTAAAACTGACAGGCAAATCTAAATCATATTCAAAAATACTACAGAACAGTAGTGTCTCGGTTACTTTTCTCTCATTGCTGGGACAAAATACCTGACACCCAAAATTAAGGAAGGAAAGGTTTAGTTAGCTCAGAGTTCATGGAGGTTTCAGTCCGTACACACCCGGCTCCAAGGCAGAGTGCCCCATGGCAGAGGGCAGCAGTTCACGGTGGCAGAAAACAGCAAAGAGCAAAGGCAAAAAGGGGCGCGCAGCAAGAGCGGGGCAGAGGTAAGCCTCTCGCCTTTCCTTATCTTGCCTTTAGGATATCTGCCCAGGGCGCGTGTGGCACTCACACCCATAATCTCAGCAGTACTCAGACTCGAAATCCCAGCCTTGGATCATGAATGAAGCACAAACTCTAGAAGCCCGCCCCAATGACCACATGAGGCCTTGGGGGGCAATTAGGCACAAACCATAACAAGCAGCAACTTCCACCAGATCCACTTCTAAGGCTCCTTTTATGAATAACCAGTGAGCTGTTTTGAGCACCTTGGGTTGAGGAGGATTAAGGCAGGGAATGCAGCTACCTTACACTTCCTTAAGTGTATCTGTAGAGTGCAGACATGGTTTCCGGGCACATCTTTTTTTTTTTTTTTTGGTATTGGGGATAGAATCTGGAGTCATACATGCTATGAAAACACTTTATCCTCAACTTACTTTATAATTTTTCTTTTAAAATTTTATGTAGAATTTTGCTAAGGCTGACCACAAATTTGTGATGCTCCTATCTCAGCTTCCAAAGGAGCTGGGAATACTGTCCTACTTGGCTCTGGGTACTTAGCAAAGCCAATTCCTCGCTCTAGAATTTACAGAGCATCCCAGGAAAACCACCAGGTGAATTCTGAAGGACATAGGAAATGGGTGAGTCTTGTGTGAAGTATGACCTTTTGTTTGAAAGAAGAAACAAGTGAGTTAATTATTTTTAAAAAGCATTGATCATTTTGAACTATATACAAAATTATATAAGAAATGTACTGATGTTAGCATACTTCCATATGATGAAATCTTTCTGAATTATCACACTTGACAAAAAAAGTTCCCCAGGAATCACAGTTATCATATCTGGAAAGATGTGAGAGATGTGATAAGGACTCTGATGTGTCATCAACACACTGATTTCTCCCGAGAAATGAGTCTGAACTGAACATGGTGTTGGAATTCTGTCTACTTTAATGATTCACAGGCAATACTTACATGCTCTACCTGGAAGACTGGGTGCCCGCTACCTCCAGGAGAGAAAGGAACAACGTGATCTCCTGCATGAGGCTTTCCTAAGATGCTTGATGCTGCGACTCACACGTTTGGGTAGTTTTACATTCATTTAAGCATATGTACACATACCTCATGTACACACACAGATTTAGAACCATCCTCAAACTTAGAGAAGCACTGTCCTTTTCCCTACCCAACCCCCACACCTGTACATAGACACACACTTAGCTGTGGCACCTTTAGGAGAAAATATCTCACAAACCCTTGAAGACTTTTTCTTCACTCAGTAAATGTTTACGAGCACTTAGATCTCCTGGTCCTTAAAGCGATAAAAAGGCTTGTAAGCAAGTAAATTCAACAGATTGCCTGAGGTGGCTGGTGGGGTGGGGCAGGGAGTGAAACACAGTGGAGAGAGCCCGGCGCTCTATGAGGATGGCACGGGGAGGCTGTGACAGCTCAGTGGAAGAGCCAGTGAGGATGCGAGTCCTAGAAGGCTGCAGAGCCTCACCAACAGGCAGAGCCAGAGCAACTTTGAGGGCCAGAAGCAAGGGCACAAGAGGCACTGTGGCAGGCAGCTGAGTTAGGTAGAAATACTACAGGCACTCAGATAGGGCTGGGCCCTCACAGAGACAGCGTGGAAGCTAAGATGGCTTTGCAACTTTGGAAGAGACAGACACCCCCCTCCCCCCTCCCCCGCTGCGGGCCAGACCTCAAGACAAAAGAGCAAACAAATGCATACCCCTAAGGATAGATATCAGGGATTAATATTCTAACTAGGTCTCTCACCTTAAGGATGCCTAGAAGAGTCACTAACCCAGCCTGTACGGGAAAAGCTCCTGTTCTGTATGCATGCTCCCTTTCTTTGTGACTGGCTTTTCCATTAGGTCCTGGATTTAACAATTTTTTTTTTTTTTTTTTTTTTTTTCAGAACTGGAGATTGAACTCAGGCCCTTGCACTTGCCAGGGAAGCGCTTATTCTACTGAGCTATCTCCCCAGCCCTAATCAATTTTAACTGAGCAATTGTGCTTGTAATCTCATTGGCTGACCATAATTCTGTCCCACCTCATGCCCACCTAGTGAGTTCCCATGTTCTCTACCTTAGATCCACCTCACAACATGGTTTTGCTCTATAAAAATCCCTAGAAAAGATAGATTTGGGGACAACCCACTTGGGTCTCCCTTCTGTCCTTCTCTCAGACAGGAGCTTTCTTTCACCTAATAAACATATTCTGCTCTTAACCTCTGTTATTTCTAAATTTCATCCTTTGGTTTTAAAGAACATGAACTCAGCCCTGGTATTGTTCAGGTTGGGAGCTTCATTCCCCTATATCAGCACCAGGCAGCTGGGGCTCTGGAGCTGTGTGGGGTTGTTCAGAGGGGTGCTTGCTCTACCATGCATGTGCCTACTGCGGGCAGGTGGCTGGGAAAGAGCATCACAAGACTGGGAAGAAATGGGGCTGGGGTCAGGCAGCTAGAGCGGAGGGCTTTTTCTCATCAAGCTTCTTCTGGGTGCAGTAGATATGGACTCAAACTGGCTTGAGCCAGCCGCAAGAAGAGCTTCCTGAGAGGCACAGAGATGAGTCTAATTTAAGCATTTAAAGTGTACTAAACAAGCAAGTGTTCTAAACAAACCCTTTCAGTGTTCTAAACTTGGGCAGATTGCTTATCCTCTCTCTGGGTTGGGTTCTTTACTAAGAAATAAGAAGAATTATAATGGGATTCTTGCAGGATCAAGCGGTAACACATCATAGCTGGCGTTTAGCAAGTGCTTCATAATGTTAGCTATTTCTGTTGCTGTCTCTGGAGCCCAACAATAGCTGACCAGGATGGGAAGAAACCCTAAAATAAGAGCCCCAAAAGCTCATTGCCCTCAGGCAGCGCAGTTCCTCTCCTACAAGACCCCTCAGGAGGACAGCTGCTTTCAGCTTGCACACAGGCCCTCGGATCCCAAGGACAGCCTGGAGGGGACTTCTGAGATCGCTGCGCTCTTGGAAGGGACAGACCTAGCTGGGTTTGTGCATCGCAGGGCTTCACTGAGGCCCAAAGTCTTACATCAGAAGTGCATTATGTCAGCCTGTCTCGGATGGCAGGAAAGGACAGCGGATGGGAAATTCAATTCGATTTCTTTGTTGAACCCTTTTCAGGTCGAAGTCATTGAACAGGAAAAGGAATGTTTATCTTCAGTGACTTTAGAGAAGGCCAAGAAAGCCAAAAGGCTGGACACACATGTTTTAGAGCCACTGACAAGTAATTAAGGAGTCTAGTGATCGTGTTGCTTTGCATCCCCCTTAACCTTTTTTATTTCTTTTTTTTCCCCAATTCACGCTATTCTACCTCCTTTTAAGAACCTAGTAAACAAAAAAGAAGTGTATCCATGCAGTGGGATATTTATCTGCCAAATAGAATGAAGTACTGATTCATGCTACAGGGTGAGGAACTTTGAAAACATGTAAAGGAAAAGAAGCGAGGCATCGAAGATCACATATGTACAATTACATTTACACAAAACTGCCCCAAACAGGCAAATCTGCAAACACAAAGTAGTTGCTCAACACTGGGGTGGCAAGAATGGGGAGAGACTGCTACTAGTTATGTGCAGTTTTTTTTTTTAGAGGTTATGAAAACATTTTGGAATTTGATAGCAGTTTTAGCTGTATAGTTTTTTGAATATATTTGAGGTAAATAAAACGTAGACTTTAAAATGATAAGCCAGTGCCTGTCTGTGTATGTCTTACGAATCACCCAGCAACTTTGTGAACTAGGCCCCAATGCTATCCAGTTTCTTTCTTTAAAGCAGACACTGGGTTTTGGAGATTTTAATTGCTGACATTAGCAAGAAACAGAGGCAGGTATGAAATCTCAGCTGTCAAACTCTAGAGGTCATGTGCGAAGTCACTGCACTAAACTGCCTTTCCTATAATTCCAATTCATCCTCCTTGACCCAAATGTTCCTCACCTATACATTTGCATCAAGAAATTCATTGGCTGGTTTCGTCAGCTACTTTATATTTTTATATTTTCCACTTTTCCTGTAAGAGGTTTTTTTTAAGGTTAGTATTTAGGAGTTGAGAAACATCTCTGAATTTGTTGTCATATGTCTAATACAAACTAGATAGAATTATTTCTTAATGGTGGTAAAGCTAGCATGTCCAAATGGAGTAGATAAAGACCAAAGTTAGGTTAATACTCATAAGAAAGAAAAATCAATGGCAGTATCATCTTTTGTCATCAATTATAGAATTGAGTAATTTTTTTAAGTAACTTAGAATCTGCTTGTTGATCACAGATCATTTATCATTTGCCATTCCCACCTGCACACCTCTGAATTACATGGCTGTGTTTAAGTGGCATTTTCTTTTACATTTCCTTGTAAAGAAACAAAACAAATTTGATTAGATTGGAAGTAAACTATTAGCTGAATTTAAACTAGTAAATAAAGACCATTAGTAGATCAGAGACTAATGAAATTAACAATGACTGCCCCATGTTTGCGAATCATTTCTTTTATTATTATTTTGGTTACAGAGTCTTTCTATACAGTTCAGACTTGTAGTGATCCTCCTGTCTCAGCCTCCCCAGCACTGGGATTTCAGGCATGTGCCACCATCCCTGGTTTCAGGGCTGGCACGGTGTGCTCAGGGATCTGGGACCAGTACAGCATGCAGTACCAGGGATCAAACTCAGGACTTTGTGCTTGCCTGGAAGGCACTTAGACCACTCAGATATCTCTGCAGCCTAATTTTTGCAGATATTATTCCCTAAACATGTGCATACACATTCATAACATGTGCATCGCACAGTCCCAGGTAGAACAACTGAGCCCAAACTGTAGCTAATGCTCAGGAGAGTGGGAGGTCCTGGTGAGAATTAGCAAAGCTAAAACAGGCTTTGCTGAGTCTTAAGGTAAAGGATAACCAAACTTGTCTTTTTTTTTTTTTTTTTTTTTTCTTTTCCTTTTTCTGTGTTTAGGACAGGGTCTACCGGGTCTCTCTACGAAGACTGGGCTCATAGTGATTCTCCTGTTTTCAGCCTCCCAAGTGCTGGGATTACAGGCGTGCGCCCCCATGCCCAGACTCACTTGCTATCTCAGTGCACCCTGGGGGTGGGGCCGGCACAGCACACTGGGGATGGAATCCACTAAGATCAAAAGCAGGCATTTGCCTAAGCAGGCATTTTAGTCTATTGAGCTGTCAGGCCAGCCCTAACCAAACTTACCTTACTCAAACTTTTTATTTTTATTTGCAGTGATAATAACATAAGATAGTAACAAAAACTTGCATCCTGGCAAAGAGACATTAGGATGCAGTCTAAATGTACTGGTGAGGTAAACATTTTGATTAGTCACTGTCAAGTATGGTTATGGAACTTTGAACTCTTCCTTAAAATATTTACTTTGTGTTGTAACTATAGCTATTTACTTAAAATAAGTGTCAATCACACTAAAAACATCAGGTCATGAAATTAAAGCCTTTTCTTAAATATGTGGAAATATTAATTTTATGTTACATTACTTTGCTTAATATCTATTAAAATATATGGTTCATTGAGTATTTAACAGAAAAAACTAAAAAGAGAACAGTCTGGATTTGTTCACTGGATATCCCCCTCCAAACTTAGACTTCATCAAATCTTGCCATTTTAAGAGTTATGTCATTTAACTGATTGGGTTAGAATGTCTAAATAGAACAGAAAACAGGAGTGAAAGACAAAGGAAATTACAAAGGTTTAAGTGAAAAACTGCTAAAATGGCTGTTGAGAAAAATTAGGAAGCACAAAGCGCAAACATTTAATTTATACAGAGTTTAACAATCCCAGTGTGGCAACTACTCATCGGCACTATGAACCTAAATCTCAGGCTCAGAGCCAGGATCTCAAAAACTGAGTCAGATCGCCAGCATTTCTAGCCAGAATATTAAATGCTGAGTAAAATTAATTTCAGCCTTGGAAAAGGAACAATTGTGTATGAAAGGATATTCAAATAGCCCTTCATGGAGCGACCACAATAAGCCTGGGAGATTTACATGATTGAGCTGGAATTCAAAGTCAGAGACAAGAGGGAGGCATTCTTTCCCTGGGATGCACAAAGAGATATCCATAATTAACCATCACACTTCCCCGGGTAGCGCGTTTTCTTACGTTGACAAGCAAAACGAGGTATTTCTAGTCAGGCACTGCTGGCTTTACTGTCATCTTTTGCATAGCTATTGTCTTAATGTATTTCTGGCTATTAGGCATTTGTCTATTTTTGGTCAGTGAGGCATGCATTTTATTTTAAAAAAATTCTAGTTTTGTATAACAGGCTGTAGTTATGTTAGTGGGATTACATCGCTACAACAATATCTTAAGGATAATACCCCTTAGCTTATCTTGGCTGGTCATACACACACTTTATATTCAAAGAGGAGCTGATATAAGTTTGGTGAAACTAATACAAGTAAAATTAACTCCAAGTAGAAAAACCTCTCGGAAATATCTATTTAGATTCAACAATAAGTTTTTTCCTTCGCCTTGTTTGTCACAGCCAGTTAAGTACATCCCACTCTGATCCTATGATGTGCTGGGAAAGTGCCAAGCGAACCCCATTGCTTAACCTTCCATCAAAACAGTCAGAGACTATTGACACTTCATGCATTTAATAACGCCTTTGTTTTGTATCAGAGAATGCCACATCCTTTGGCCTGATCCAGCTATAACCTCTAACGTACCAAAGAGCAGCAATTCGCTTCAATTTTACCTTTAGTAAGTTTCCTCTGCTTTTCTGCCACTTTCCACCCTAACCAAATGAAATCTTTCCACATTGTCCTTCAATTGTAAACAACATAGTGTATCTCAATGAAATACCTCAAAATTGTGATTTTTTTCCCCTTAAAAGTGACCCTTTTATCTAAAAAGATAGTGTGACTCCTAGTTTACATTCAAAACGTGAAACACCAGGCATGGTGGTACATGTCTGTAATCCCATCACCTGGGAGGCCGAAGCAGGAGGATTGCTGTGACTTTGAGGCCAGCCTGAGCTGCCAAGCAAGTCCCATCCTAAACTGCATAGTGAGAGGCTGTCTCAAAAACAAACATACATTATCTTTGCTGAGCGTAGTAGTGCATACTTATAATCCTGGCTACCTGGGAGCCTGAGGAAGGAGGATCATGTGTTTGAGACTAGCCTGGGCTAACCTGGCTCAAAAAACTAAAAGGACTCACTAGTGAAGGGCTGGCAGTTTGAGATGCTGGGTTCAATCCCCAGTACTGAAAAAAAAAGTGTTCGTGAGTTTAACTGTTAATAGTTCGTGAGTTTAACTGTTAATAATTCAGCTCAGTATTAAATTTTATTTTTAAAGTTAGGCACTATTATCACATAAAATACATAAAATATTTGGATATTACTAGAACTTAAAAGAGAACTAATCTGTCTACCATATCTCATGCCCTATAAAAATGTCAAGGGTCTGAATATGTAGTTATGTAAGTCAAACCATCACCCATGGGTGCGGTTCAGGTTCAGAAACCTCTTTGAACCATCAAACCATCAAACTGGTGACACTGGTGGCTTCATAGTGACTGGATGGTTAAATACAGTTTAGAGCTAGCTAATCAGAATACGTGCTAATTTAAATAAAAATGACCAACTTTATAGCTTTCAAAGTTACAGCAGAAAATACCTTAAAGCCTGGCTTTCTCTTATACAATTTCTGAATTTTTCATTCTTAACCTTTTATTTGTCTTGCTGGCTGAGGTTGGAGGTGTGCACCTTATGAATTCTTTCAATATATCTCTTCAATGCACCGAGGAATGATCTTCATGAGCTGCCTCACCAATGCCCTCGAGTCAACAAAGAATGTTATTTAATTCAGCCAACTCTTCTTGAATCACAAACCAGATTAATTACAGCATGGTTTTAGTTTTACACCCCACAGGCAGTGTACCCAGGTCTTGGACTAAGGAAATTGCCTGTTTCAGTCATCACAATGTATCATCTTGGAAAACCTAGTACTTTTTAGTGTTTTTCTGTATGCTCCAGGCTTTATATAAATCACCTCCTTTAATTCTCAGAACTAACTGACACCTTTTGAAGCTGGTTCCATGTTTATGACCATCCTAGGGAGGCGTAAACTATGCTTAAGGATGTCAGGGGGCGCAGCTGAGGCGGACCTCGGCTGAGGGAAGGCTGGCTTGCCAGGCAGGTCCACGTGATCTGACAGCCTCAACTAATCCCCTTCTACATCCAGCTTCTTCTGGTCACTCATGCCAGGGTGCCTGACTGCTTTCATACCTTGTCACATCAGAATCTTTAACTCCAGCATTGTTGTTCTGGATCCTATTGTTAGTTCACCATCCTCCAGAGTGATCTGTTTAAAATGAAAAGCTGGCCAAGTTGCTCCCCAGACTAAAACCCTCCATGTGTTCCCCTCCCTTAAGATAAAGACTCAAAACTTCTACCATCCTGAATGATTTGGTCTGAGCTCCTACCCAGCCTTATCACCTTCCTTCTAGATCTCAGGCCCAGCCTCTGAGGTTTTTGCTCATTTCCTGGAGCACAACCAGTCTCCTCCTACCCAGAAGCCTTTGCACCTGCTGCTCCCACTTTGGGTATGTCGCGTCCCACCATTCACAAGCCTTCAGCTGCCTATGGCTCCTTCTTCAGAAGCCACCTCGAAATCTAATTTCTCTGCCATGGTCTTTCCCAACAGGCAGGGTGCTTTTTGGCCAACCTCTAACAAGTTTGCTATGAGCCAGTTGCATGGATATTTGAACCATTGGCTTTCTTTCCTCTAGTCCTGTGACCCTCACACTGAAGCATGCATCCAAATCATCTGGAATGCCTATTGAAAAGTGACCACTGAGTCCCAGCCCTAGAGTCTCTGACTAACTCTGAAGTGACCCTAGAGTTCTGTATTACAGCGTCCCCCATGGGCCTGTTGCTCTCAAGTGGATCCAAGGTTCCAGCTGAAACATGGTTCAGTGTAAGAATCACCGGTGAGGCTTTCAAAGTGACCCAGGACCAAGCCCCACCCCAAGCGTTCTGATATAAAACAGCCAGGGCAGAGCGCGGAGAATAAAAACCACTTGCTAATACTAAAATCAACTTACTTATCTAAAATTCACATTTAACTGGGTGTCTCATATTTTTATTAACTAAATTTGACAGTCTATCTGCAGGCCCTGCTTTAACAAAATAAGTAGTTTGTAATACAATTTCGTGCATGCATTGTAGGTAGATTAGAACCTGACCCTACATCTTCACAGAACACACAAAAATGGGCTAAGTAAGTAAGATTTGGGGAGCCCTCCCTACGGTTCAGTATTTAGAGTGGTTAACAACAGATTACAAAATCTTAGCTGGATCCTTAAAAAATAGAGCAAATTCTCAATGTCAAATAACTGAACACAATGATTAAAATGACTTCCAGCTTCCTTTAAACTCTGAGGCTGTGGGTCCCTTCTTGGACCCACAGGGTGCTAACACAGCATGGACATTATCACTGTGACATCAGTCAGGAGTCACCAGGGCAGACCCCTGCCCCAGTGGAGCGGGTGCCCTTCTGAGTATCGGAAGTAGATGGAAGTTATTTATTTGATAAGTGTCACAGAAAAAGACTTAAACACAGAACACACACCTTTTTTTTTTTTTTTTTATAATGTCTTAATGGAAGAAGTTCTGTGTAATTTTACAATTTGGGGGTAAACTCAGTGGTTTCAATCTTACACAAACTGATACTTTAATTTTTTATTTTTGATGCCATGAAGGGTCTACTTAACCCCAGCTTGGCTTGTTTACAGAACTCTGAGTAAAGGAGAGATTTCCAAATCAAGAATCCTCTGGGATTAGTGGTCATTGGTAGCTTTCTGCTCTGCCACAAAAGTGGTCTGACAGTCTCTGACTTAAACAGAAAGACTCTATGTAAGGATTTGAAATATTTCTCTAGCTACAGAATTCAATTCCATCAGATTTTAATAACTGTCTATGAGAACAGATCACTGAAAGATTGCACGGATGTCAGAGAGATTTCCCACAACCAAAGGGACAGAACCCAGATTCACACGAACTCCACGGAACCAAGTGGAATAGTCAGTAGGTGGAGACAGGGACAGAAAGATTGTCCCACCATACTCATAGCTGGTTGCACATTTACAGGACTTATTTCAACCCACCCAACTTCAAGCAAACACATATACAAAATCACTTCTCATAAATAATGAATGTCTCATACTTTAAAAATAGAAATTTCCAAAATAAAAGATGGGAAGACTTGTAACAATAAACTACACACAATCACTGCTTTCTTTGGTTAGGATAACTTACCAAACCCAAAAGCATTGGAACCGCTGATGCCCTGTGAAGCCTGAACACTGGTCGAGGTGTATAGTCCTGTCACCAGCAACCCATCAAAGAAGGTGCTCGTTGAAATTGTCACTGAAATACAGCAAAGGGGAGAAAAGAAACCACTATTAATAGAATAATGAGATAGATTTCCAAAGTGTTACATACTGTCAAAACAATCTTTGCTAGTTACTAACAAATTATTTTTATACCGTCCCCAGTTTGCATAGAGATAGATTTAGAAGTATCAAGGAGCAAAAAGAAGCTCTGAAGCTCAATGCCTGTAATTACTGGCTCTAAATTTAGTACATTGGTGCTACCTTTTTGCATTCTTTTACACATTTTGTGACTACGTAAGAAACTGAAACTAATACAGCACTGGACCGATGGCTTCCACAGCTCCACTACCCTCCTAAAGGCAGTCCAAGACCTTGCTGGGGTTTTGGCATTCTAGTGAAACACTGTTTTTAAAAAATAAAGTGTCCCATACTGTGGGCAACAACCTTACATGGGCTGAAAGAAGAACAGTAGGATGCGCTGCACTCCTTATTGTGTCTCCATTTCATAGATGAGTTCCCTGAAGGTTTTCCACAAAAGCTGACTAATTTGCATGAAGGCAGTGAGCCCTCCCCTCTTGTGAGGAAGAAAGGAAGAACAACGCATGCTTTCCATTTCAGAACAAAGTCTACAAGAGGGTCCGCATGGCTTCATAACTGAAAAATCAGGATGCTCCTGGGAAGAAAAGGGTCAAGTTGAAGCTTTGCTATGTGCACTTAGCTTCTTAAAATTTTGTCTTGCTCACTGTCCTAAAGATAGATTGTAATTTCCTGCTTAACATGATAACATTTTCTCCTGCACTGCTTCTATTAGAGATCAAGGCGATGCCCTTTATAGGAAGCAGTGGAGAAAGGTAATGACATTACTTTGGTCATGCACCGAACAAGGCTGTCACCATGCATGGTGACAAAAAGAATGAGCAGAGTCACATTAACTTTGATGAGAATATTTAAAATAAACTCTGGTTCACCCAGTGCATGGAGCCGGTAACCATATCATAAAGCATAAAACAAGACACGGACACCAGCAGCCCGGCCTGACATCGTGCTACCTGTAAGTGGCCCTGGATGGTAGAATCCATCACTTTCCTACCTTCTAATAGAAATAATAGCCGATAATTTTGAGAACTAGCATGGAGAGGAGTGTGAGCTCAGTGGTGTTCTTGAATCATCTCCTTCAGCTAGCAAAGCAAATCTATGAAGGAAGTACACACGAAAAATTCACGGCAGAGAACAATTACAAATCTTGTCCAAAGAATCTGATATTGTCTAAACCTTTAATGCTATTTCTTTGAGTTATCTTCTGTTTTCTTTTTCTGTGCGTTCCTCAAATCTGAAAGCAGCAAGGGGCCATGGCCCAACCCTTGTTTCAGAGCTGTTCTCCTGGCTCATTCATGTACCTGAAGAGTATTTATAGAGAAGCAACACGAAAGCCGGGAATGGACATCACCTTTCTTAGAGAGAAAGTGAGGCAAATGTTGCTGGGAGGTGATCCCTGAGCCTGGGAGGAAAAAGCACAGGGCAGGTGCTGGATGAGGCCAGGTGCTGGCCCTCTGCTGCCTGATGGCCCAGTGTCCTCACTTCAACTGCCTAAATCCCGACCCGCACAACAGCACCCTTCACTTCGGTCCTCTGTCCTGTTCACTCACCCCACACTCCCACCTCTGGCTCTCCTGATGCTTCCCTCCATTGAGGCTCTGTGTTAGTCTCAACCAAGTTAGGAAGGGCTCCAATGGCTTCTGTCCTTCCCCATGAGTGGGGCTCAGAACTGCACCACTCCCTCATCAGATGACCTTACGCACTACCACACTCTAACACTGTGACTCTGAAAATCACAAACAGCACTGTTCCCCTGTGGACTCGTGGGGCCCTGAGTTTACCTCTCCCTCCCTTCATGCCACTCTGACTCAGAATGAGGCAGCCACGCTGTACGGCTGCACCAGTAATGGCCCTGCGGACCCCGTGTCTAGCTCCTATAGCAGCCTGAACCATGTGAGGGTTTCACAGGCGTGAGCAGGAGGTATGAACTTGAGCGTCCTCTATCCATCACTGCCCCTGGTGAGTACATTGACTTGTGGGAAGGAGTGGTAACGAGCGGCCACGGCAGTGCTCTCAAGTTTACTGGAGGTATTAAAAGCAAGCATATTTATTATGCATCTCTATCAAGATGTCTATCTCTGTAACGCTCTGTCGTACACGCAGTAATCAACAAAAGTGAGTTCCCTCTCCCTTCCCTCTCTCGGACCCCAAAGCCCTACCTCACTTTTCCATCCCTGAGAACAGGAATCTGGTACAGAACTCCTGACATCTCCCCGGCCAGAGACCCGGCCTATCCCACTGGGTCTGCTGGCTCCTGCTCCCCTCTAAGGTTCTATCCACCTTCCCCCCAGCCATCCACTTCTCACTATGACCGCCCCCAAATTTAGCAGTGATCTCACTGGGCTGAAGCCAAAGAGGCATCCTCTGCTTGTTACTATTTTCCCCTCTCTCTCCAAAGGTGCTCCTTACGTATCTCTCAGTGTTTATTTAAAACAGAAGCTAAGGGCTGGTGAGATAGCTCAATGGACTAAGCACCTGCTTTGGCAAGTGCAAGGACCAGGGCTCAATTCCTAGTCCCGCATGCCATGCTGGCCCCACTCCTGGGGCGTGCTGAGCTGCCCAACAAGTCCAGGTGTGGTGGCTCACCCTTGTAATCCCAGCACTGGAGAGACTGAAAACAGGAGGATCACTATGAGTCTGAGCTGGGTAGTGAGACCCTGTACCAAATACATAAATGGAAAGAAAAAAACCAGAAGCTAAATGCTCTTGGAGAAAAGCTGACAATGAGAGGAATCACGGGCCGTCATCTGTCTTCTACTGCCCTTAGCTCAGCTCTGGTCTGGAGAGAATATGCCTGCTCAGCAAAATAAATCCCCTGCCATGTCCGCCATGAAACTGATAAACTCAGCGTCCTCAGAGCTGGTACCACCTAGTGACGCATCCTTCAGGAATGTGAATTTAGGAAGCCCCTGGATTAGCTTGGGACTCTCAGGTCCTGGAAAGCCAGGTCTCCTGTGATCTTGAGATACCCACACAGGCTGTCCCTTGCAGCTGCCACTCTTCCTCACATGTGTCCTGATATGAACTCCTCCACACATCAAGACACCCATTACAGGTCATTCTTCTCTCTCTACTGATCCTTGGGAGATAAAGCAGCGAGGTGCAACAGACAGCCCAGAAGTTAAGGGACTGATTTTACTCACAGAATAAACATTCATTTGCTATGTCAAACTGGACAAGATTTGCCCTCCGGTTGGTTCTACTCCTAATAGGGATGTGAATACCTATTATTTAGTCTGCTGAATGTGTTTAAGTATTTGAGAAATCATTTCTAAACACGGACTCTTGACTTCAAATGTCATCTGTTTGCTGACTACGCCCAAATTTCCATCTCCAGCCCAGACCTCACTCCCCACTCTAATGTGCAGCATTCTCGCTCCAAGATCCAAGAGACATCTCAGCCCCAACACGGCTGGCAGTCAGTGCCCGTCTTCCCGAAGCCCATTTCTCCTGGGACTCTCCCCAGCTCAGGTGAACACCCCATTCTTCCAGTTCTTCAGGCCAAACCTCTGGGCCAGCTTCAAAATTGCCTTCCTCCCATGCCCTACATCAGACCCAGTCAGTCCTGTTGGCATCGTCTTTAGGGGTTATTCAGAACCTAATTTGTCACCGTTCTCTCTCCATTTTATTTCACCAGACACCCATCTGATCCTCCAGCTCTAGCCCCATCTCTCTCCAGCCTATTTTCAGGGTGATCAGCGGGATTCCTTTAAGGCATGCAACTGATTGATCCTGCCACTTCTCCCTCTCCTTCCAACTCCCCAAGGGTTCCTTATTTTGGTCAAGGCAACAGTGGACAGGCAGTGACCCACAAGCAGCACAGGACCTGCCTCTGGCATCTCGCTGCTCTCCTGTTCTGTCCTTCCATCCTCCTCCTCCATGCACACACAGGCCTCCTAGCTCAGATGTGCCAGGCCTCCTTTCTAACCATTTCCCCTTCCTTGGCCCCCTTCATCTAGATACCAAAGGGTCAATTCCCTCACCTCCAACCCTCAGCTTAAATGTCACCCCCTCCATGCTGGCTCTTGACTACAGTACTTAGAATTGTAGGCTGTCCTCTCCCTCTGCGCCCCACCCTGCCAGTCACCATCACATAACTTCTACAATTTCCCTCCTTCGCTCCATAGAATAATCAGCACTACCTAACACACTGTACCATTTAGGACATTTTTGTTGACTACATTTATTTTCAGTCTCATTCTGTAAAATGTAATCTCCATCAAGTGACATGTTTTGTTCAGTGATGTATCTCAAGCGTTTAGAACAATTCATGCCGCTTGTAACTGCCCAATAAATACTTAGTAAATTATTAATGAAGTTATTCATTTTATGTGAAGTTATTCACATAAAAGCAGCATTAGGCTCTTATCTTTAACTGGCTTCCAGGAGAGAAGTGTGTCGCAAATCCTCGACTTCACAGGGCAGATGAATCCCGCTTGGAAAAACCACATGGAAAAAAAGGAGACTGAAAATGCTGGCTATTTAAACAGGCAAAATGTTTTCCGGAGTGCAAGACATACCAGTCCAGAGAGAAGCTGACTACAGACCAGCTGAAGACATTTGTAAAACAGGCTGACTTGAAAGTACAGTATACATAACCCCCGAAGCTGACTGCTTACGTAAGTCGTCTGAAGGAAAACGTTCCCTTGCTTGAAGCAAATTGATCATAATCTATTTCTGTTTGCTAGAGTTGCAAATGTATTTTTCAGTGGAAACAAATGTATTTGCCTTTGGAAAAATTCTACTCTGTTGACAGGGTGGAACAAGCTATTCCTTTTTTGCCTTTAACAGATGTAATGCATAATCCATATGTGAATTAGATCCTCCTTTGAAGAAAGAAGCAATGTTGCCCTGGCCTACAGGATTTAAGACAGCTCCCCAAGCTCCTGTTACTCAAGAAGATCTTGGGTCCAATTTCTGAATTTAGAACGCATCAGACCCAGGTTGGATTCCTTGTTGGCAGGTAGGACCTTGAGGCTATCTGCAGCCCACGTGTGGATACCGAGCACACAGCAGCAGTGTGGGCGGGCACGTGGGGGTCACACCAAGGCACCAGGGCTCTGGGTCGGGAGCCTCATCTTCCTCTTTTGAATGTTCCCACTTATCTCTACTTTTGGATCCTGATCAACCACCTGGAATTTCTTAAAAAGAGAAAAGCACAGAAAGAAACTGCCTTGGGCATGCTGGCCACTCCGGCTACCATCCCCATAGCTATTGTTGCCTCTGTAATGCTGTCAGCTGCCCTTTCAGGTTTCAGTGTTGGCAGGAGGTGTCCACTGCCACCACCTGACCCTCTCCTGTCCCCCAGATTCCTTTCCATCAAGCTGCAGCTGATAGGCCAAGTGCACCAGCTCTTCCCCTCTCTGGTTTAGTCTGGTTCATCCCACCTTGTTGGAACTTGCATTTCAATGCCATTTCAGCTGCTCTACACTTGGCTGATCATTTACCTCCACAACCTGTGCAATGTAGCAAGTGAAGAAATGGGCTTGAAAATCAAAGAGTGATTTATGAAGAACTACGATTCTACTATATATAGTACTAAGATGATTCATGACAGGAAAACATATGAAGCCCATGTTCATGAAAGTCACACTATTTCAATATGTAGATGATCACAAAAGAAAAAACTGTAAGCTACCAGCTACCATGATATTAGACCCATTAATGAAGCAAATTAAAAACAGAGATAACTATCATTTATTTTGTGCAAACAACTTTTTACAAGAATTAGAATGAGGTGCATTGAATTTCTGCCATGTTCTGGGACCCCCAGATCCAGTCCTAGCCCAGGCCCCAGTGAGTGTGTGGGAGAGCTTCCGGCTACCCTATGCCAGTGGGACCTACCGGTCTGAGCCCAAATGCGGAGTGG
>NW_004524684.1:196188-197087 GCF_000260255.1 Octodon degus | reverse complement strand
CTATAAAGAATGATAAACTCAAAGCTTTTATATTTAAGTGGATGCTACTTGAAGATATACTCATAAGTGAAATAAACCAGACCCACATGTATAAATATTGAATAGTTTCACTAGTATAAGAACTCAAAAGAAGAAATACAAATAAAAATGTATAATACAACTAAAAGGAAAGCAAGAACTTGAGGAGTAGACAATGAAAAGAGATTAAGGAGAAGCGCTAGAAAACATGACAGGGGCAAGCCATACAGTTATGTGTAGAAGATGGGTAATGCAATGATCCTGAGAATCTTTAGAAGATTTTTGAATCAAGCAGTTAACTGGAATGATTCTCACCCTAACTATATATACAGACACCTGTGAACTAAGCAATTGCATGGAAGAAGGCAATTTGTAATAGCAGTTTCATGCTTGGCGTGCCTGTCATTCTGGTCTTCTGAATATGGGCTGCTTGTCATGACATTCCAGTTGCTGCCATGCTGTCTCTTGGACAGATGACTGTTCAAAAAGAAGGGGGTGGTGAATGAAGGTAGGAGACAGGAAATGGTATGATATGGGACTGTCCTGCTACAGGGTTGTATGGTTAGATTTGTGGACTTGTATATAAACATAAGAATTATATAATTCTTTATGCCTATTTATAAAATATATTTTAATTTTTCAAATGTTTTTTCATCATATTCTGTAGGGAGTTCAACATATCAATACTTGATGAAAAATACCTGTTCCATGTTATGCCTAAGACATTTGATATTCAGACAGATAGTGAAATTAAGCTTAACAGCCTAGGTTTTAGGGTAATAACAATAAGCTTCTCTTTTGGAGGGTCAACAACCTAAGTTTGAAGACCAAAATGAGAGAAAAAGGAGGGCCACAAGGAAAGCCAACATTTGGGCCCTACC
>NW_004524684.1:176862-195358 GCF_000260255.1 Octodon degus | reverse complement strand
GGGAAAAAAGAATGAGCTGCATTGTTATTGGGCATGTGTATAGATGCAGAGAACTTAATTTACAGAATGTAAAATACATAATCTTATGTCCCACTAGAGATATTTTCTGATCATCTGATTCAGGATCAGACAGTCCCAAATTGCATAGCTTAAGATGTTTCAAAGGTACTGTTGCTTCCTTTACAAAACATTCATGCTTGAACTACCTTTGCAAAACCATAAATGCAACATGTCTCTTGCCCTGTGAGGATGAGTTGCCTCAGGATTCCTCCAGAAAGAAAGCCACGACTGGAGCTAAGATGATAACAGTGCTATGCCCTTGAAACTCTAAGACTGTAAATAAAGAAACTTCTTTACTTTATAAACTAGCCTGCCTCTGGTATTCATTATAAAAAGGAAAAGCTAAGACTTATAGCTAGGCATAATTGATTGAGTACCTTCTACAACCTAAAAACTGTATTAGTGCTGTACTTTCAGTTTTGTTAACTAGAAAAAGCAAAAAGCTATTTAGATGGATTAAAGTTCTTCCTTGAACAAAAAGTTGACATTCATAAGCTCTCCATGACATCCTGCCAATTCTACATACTTTATGTAAATTAGACATCTCACTAAAATGAGCTATGACCCACCAGTTATCTCTGTCAGAGATCAAAGTTAATATAAATAATACTCTTATGACTTTAAATAAACACCTACATGAGCACTCCATTTCCTTGTGACCTATTTCTATGCAGAGCTTCACAGATTTTCATGGCAAAATGTATAAAATTGTTTTCCATGAGATTCTTTCACTGTTGGAGTTAATTTTTACTTCTGTCTTTCATAGGTTTACTCTAACTTGTTGGAAATTGAACTAGCTACTTTAATTAGAGAGAAAAATATCAATATTATGTCTTGCAAATAGATGTTGAACTTATCAATACCTTTTAGAAGGAAATAAAGCACAAATAACCTGTGCTCCAAAAGCAAATATTTCTCATCAGAACATACTATTCTTTGTCCAATAAATACCTCTGACTTCCTGTTACCCACAGATTAAAACTCTTAAGTCTCACTATAGCTTCAGAAGTGTCCAGGTCACAACCTTAATCAGTATTTCCAGTCAAAATACCCCGGAGGGTGGACAACGCTCCTGGGTCCAGTTACGCTGGACCATGCTCTGTGCCTCCCTGCGGCCCACCTGCTTTGGATGGTGTTCTACATAGGATGATTTCCCTGTGGCCTTCTGTTAAAATCTCACAGCATCAATGACATGCAGCCTCCTTTATCAAACCTGTTCTGACCTTTGGAGAAAGTTGCCTTTCCTCACCTGGGACCTGAAAACGCCAAGAAACTGGAGCATTTAGCTGATTACACCCCACTTCGCCACCGTGTGACTCTGAAGAGGAGCTCAATCTATGTTGAATTCCACCACAGAGCAACATGCTCTGATGGAACATACTATGTCCAAAATTACTTTTACAAATCACATAGCTAAAGTAATCAAAATTGAGAAATCTAACTTCTCTTCCAAACAACAAAGACCAGTGTTATACGTAGAAATATACAAAACAAAACAAAACAACCCCGAAGGTTCCTGAAGAGAAAACAAAAATTGAAACAGCATAATATTTTATTACAGCACTCAAAAATCAGAAATGTCTGAGAATATTTTGGCTTAATTCTACATTTAACTATAGTAGTGTCTCTTTGTGTGTGACTGCATACATATATTTATGTACATGCCAAATTAGTCTTCTGATAGTCTTTGTCTTTAAGACACATTATATCATTATCCTTACTTTAAGGGTTCCTTGCCACTTCCTCAAGTAAAGAATCAGAAGAGATCAAAGGGCTGAGGAGGTTACCCGTATCTCTTCTGTATCTGTGTTAAATTGGCAAGGAGCTTAGCACCTGCAGGCTATGAATATGGATGGCTGGGCTGTGACAGCAGGAGGAAAACGTGATGTAGTGACACAATTCAGTCCTTATCAGAGGCTCAGGGTACCTCTGTCTTGAAATGACTAATTACAGAGTCAGTTATTATCTATTATAGCTTCTATTAAATGCTCCCAACAAGACCCTAATGCCATTCTTGCAGAAAATCACTAGAAGATGAAAGTCTGGGAGGAAATAAATTTAGACATCTAATGCTGTTTGCATTTCATCCTAAAGCTTCTGGTCTAAAAAATCCTCTATGGTCCATTAAATTTTGATCAGTTCAAGCATATTCCATCACTACTTTATATAAAAGACCCTTAATGTGTGCAGAAAAGGAACATATAATATTCAAAATGATGTTTCCATCTTTTTTTCCAAAATGACAAACATCGGAGGACAGCAAATTGCAAACCTGTCGAGATTAGTATTTAAGTGTTAGTGATGATATGCTGATTGCAAAAAGTTCTCATCTCTTAATCTTATATATTTTGAGGATGAGGAACACCATAGAATCCAACATTAATATTAACATAAAAAAATCATTGCCACATTTTGCCTTATGAACAGAAACTCATTTGCCTTCTGAATACAGAACAGAGTAAATAGCCTGAGGAACAAACATATTTCTCTGAAAATGAAATAGAGTGAGTTTATTTGCTGCAAAATTTCATCAACACTATGTGCCAACTACTGATTCTTCTTCAAAGTGCCTCTAGCCTGGGTACCAGAGACTATCAAAGAAGGCATCATAACTTCCATTCAAAATCTTTATACTACTTCTGATTCCACATATTACATCTGTTTTTATGTGGCTTTCAAACATTAAGTCAGGCATTTCCATAATAACACTCCCAGACCAGCAACAGCAAAGGAAAACCATCTAGTGAGTACATCAAAGAAATGATTGGAAGTCAAGATTCACCGAGGGAGGCCATGAATCCATAGCAGGGATCCAGCAAGGTGATCATAAGTGATCAGATGAGAAACTCTAACGCTCTGGTGAACCTAGCATGAGGAACAGCGTTCTCCCCTACATCAAATGGCAAAGGGCACCATCAGAAGGCTTTAGCTGCCCCCAGCACCCAGTACAGCCTCCTGTCCCCCCATCCCTGGACCTCTGCCTGTGTGCTACACCCACCCGATCCGCCTTCTGTAATCCCTCACAGAGGACTGAGCTAGACTGACTCACAAACTTAACATCTTCTTAAAATATTTCAACACTGCATGCCAGATACTTGCCAAGCCTTTGATAGGCATTACTTAATCTTTTAACTTCCCCTTGAGATAAGTGCTATGATTATATCCTTTTATCATGAGACAGCTCAAACAGAAGGATGGTTTGGGTGAGTTAAGCAACACACTTTAACTGGGCATAAAAGTAGTGCTAAGAAAAGGCACTGGGGCTCCCCGTCCTGAATGGCCTCTGCTTCCTGTCTGCTCTGGAGGGAGGCAGGGGCTTAACCTTCTGCAAAGGCAGTAGCACAGTGGTGTCCTTGTGTACCCCCAGGTCCAGACACACTGAGGTAGTGGCCTGAGAGCTACCCAGCAGGCTGCTCTGGACAAAGGTCCTACCATGCTGCCTGCCATACCAACTGGTACTGCAGTCCTGTCATAATTCTTACTGCTCTTCATTTTCATTTTATACAGACCTGCCTTGCTCCTTGGGGAACAAAACAAAGAGAAGTGGCCCCCAGGAGGGACCAAGTGCAGTGTGATGGAGACCAGCAGTGAAGATCAAAGTAGCAGGGTCAGAGGGCCCTGGGTCAGCCACCTCTGGTGTCAGAGGAGAAAGCAGGCAACAACCACCTGAAAAGAGGAGATGCGGAGCATGGCTGGGCAGTGGGGCAGACACTGAACACCTATCGTCCGCAGCATTCTAACGCTGTAGTCAAACACACTCGAGTGTCTGGAAACTGCTTTTTGCTGGCTGGGGGAGGGATCCAGTGTCCCTGTGCAACCCCATTATAATACATTTATAACAGATTCAGACATTCAGATAAAAGGAGACCCGCTGAGATTTTTCCCTCCTTTAACTTCTTCTTAGAAGATAAAACGGGTGCAGTCAAAGGTGTTTGTGAATTTATTTTGAAATTATGTCTTTTGAAAGTAAGTTTAAATGACAGTATTTGCTGAATATAAGTCTTCCTAGTTTTCCATCTTTGCACTTTGCCTTTTCTCTATGCTCGAGGGGTCTCTTTGTCTCTGTCTCTTACACACACACACACACACACACACACACACACACACACACTGAGTCACGCAGTCAGTATTTCCACAAACTAACCTTGGGACAGTACCTCACAACTTCACACCTTCAGATAAAATCCAATTTGTAGACATGGAGACCTTTGTCAGAATAAATCACTTCAAATGAAGTTCCAAATAGTATTTCTGAAATCCCCTGAAGACAGCCCAATCAATCCTAAACACCAATTTCTTAACTAGTGATAATCAAATAGAACAATATCATTTTATAATATCCTACCTTATTTCTAGACCAAGTTGTACTTAAAGCAGAAATGATTTTATTTTTATGAACTACTTTGGTCCTTTATGATTTAATTCTCAATCTTTAGAAAAAAAAAAAAAAACTTTCTCAAGACAATGACAAAATTGTTAATTTTCTAGGACCAGAACTATCATTTCTTTGTAAAATGACATTTCATTATTATAATTTAGAGAACTGTAGCCAAGACTTGCTAGCATTCGTGATTCCTCTCTGACCTTATTTTTCATGTTACTCTTATATGATGCTGGAAATGCTCCCACATGAAAATTTCATATTGTTGGCCTTGCACTCAATAAATTATTTAAGTGGTGTGAATAGGAATATGGTGCTCAGATTTTCAGCAGTTTTCAGCCTTTTGTTCTCTCTTTTTTAAAGGAAAGACTATTTAGTCTATAATTCATCATAACCTTGTAAAATTTAAGCAAAGATTAGCCTTAAAAGAAATCATTGTGGGAGATTTATTATACCCAATTTTCCACAAGATGTTCTACAAATGTTTTTCTTTTGAGGCATGGATGTTAATTAAGTTTTCCTAGGCTGAGAAAAATAAGCCTACTAAGTCTCATAAGTACATATGCAGGTAAATATGTTGCGATAAAATGCACAGATGCCAGGAGAAAAATACATATGATTTTTTCCAAGGTAATCAGATGTTTAAAGCTTTTACATGGTCAAAACAGTCTGTGATTGCTCTGTTTCTGTTATATCTTGATGGGTGTTTCCTTTTTAACATGAAGTGTTTCTCCCATTCTTCCAAACTGTGATCTTGATATACATAAAATGTGATCTTGTGTTACAAATCAGAGAGCCATTCCTACTAATGCCAGTTTATTCAAAACACAGGCATATGGTTTTTGATTCTAGTATAACATATGGGTTTATACCATTAAAATTATTTAAAATGTCTTCAGGTTTGCAAGAACTGCGTGTTTGTTCAAAAGCATGTCAAGGGTAATATTACTGGTGCTCATATATATATCATGTTCCATTATTATGCTTATAAAATCACTAATATTAAAAATTAATAATTGATAGACTTTTGTAATAGTAAAACTGAGTACAGTTATAAAAATAGTTAAAAATTTAATTTAGATCTTTCTATAGTATTCTCTTTTGGTACTGTCATATGTTTGTTTCAATGGACTTTAATGATAAGTAACTTTCTAAAATCAAAGGATAAATTTATATACTTGCTTAATGTATCATACATATGGCATGCATAAAATGGAACTAATGACAAAGCTTTAAGCCATTACTGATGTATAGAAAACATAAAAAATTCTCATTTACTTTACAATCAGACTGGGTGTGCATGTATGTGTGCATGTATGTTCATTGCATTCATTAAATAAATATAAAGTGTTACTCTGCATACTGATATAATGGAAAACCATCTATATGGTACAAAAATAACACTTGGATGATTGTTCTTGACAATTTTTAGTAGAATTGCTATCCCATGTTTCAAAATTCAATTCACAAAATCCAAGATCCAACACTGCAAGTCACAGAATAATTTGTTGAGTAAATGACATTAGAGAGAAATGTTCAGGTACTAGCACCTATGTGGTCACTCTTAATATGCTACAACTAAATTCTTTTCCAAAATGTTTATGTCATAATTAAAAGGAAAGTGAGAATTTAAGGATTAGACAACAAAGAGAGGGCAAGGAGAAAAGCTAAGAAACATGACAGGGGCAAAGCCACACATCTATATGTACAAGATGGTTAAGGCAATGATCCTGAGAATCTTCAGCAGGCTTTTGAAACTAGCAGTTAATTGGTAGGATTCTCACCCTGACTAACTATATACGCTGATACCTGTGAACTAAGCAACTGCACTGAAGATAGCAATGTGTAATACTAGTGTCATGCTTGGAATGCTTGTCATTCTGGTCTTCTAAATACATACCACTCATCATGTCATACCAATTAATGCCATACTGTCTCTCAAGTAAATGTTTGTTTTTAAAAAGTGGGTAATAAATGAAAACAAGAGACAAGATAAAGAATGTCATAGGACTGTCCTGCTACAATTCTGTATATGGTTAGAGTTCTAAATTTCTATGTAAAAATTATTTATTCCTATCTGTTTAAAGTTTTTTCCTTTTTTCTTCATATTCTGTAGGGCCTTAAAGTTTAACATATCAATATTGATGGAAAATACCTGTTCTATGTTATGTCTAAGATGTTTGATATTTAGACAGATAGCGAGATTAAGCTCAACTGCCCATGTTATAGGGTAATAATATCATGAAGCTTCTCTTCTGGAGGGTTAAAAACTTAAGTTTGAGGACCAAAAATTAGAGAAATAGAAGGGCTGCAAGGACAGTCAACATTTTGGCCCTAGGCTTTCAAGGTCAGTGAGGACTCAGGACATAAGAGAACCTGTGCTGTAACATCATGTAACTCAGTTGTGTTCCAAATTTTCTGATCAAGGAGATTATGGGGCCAAAGAGAAAGTGATTGATGATGTAGAGTGTGCCTAAGGAGAGTCACATGGGGAGAAAACATTCTCTCAGGCTTTCACAGAGAGCAAATTGGTCAAGCAATGGCCATGACTCATCCACATGGCTGACACTGACAAAGGATCTACAAACTGTGGTACAGGGTTTCAGGATAAATCCTGATGGTACTTGACTGACCATATCATATCCAAAAGCTATAACTCTTGTTGCACAGGTCTTGATTTATCTTGCTCTTAAACATCCAAGAGAAAAGCATAAAAATGAAGTATAAAAAGTAAAGCCATATTAATATGCTGAGCTGTGAAAGGCTTAAGTCAACAACTTCTGACATTGCTAGTCTTACAGAGAACCCATTATTATTATGGACTCCTGGACTATATTGGAGTATTTTGCTGAATTCACACACCTACAAAATTTAAATGACAATGGAATACCCATCTCTGGCAAAACTAAACAAAAAAAGGGAACACAAATGAAGGATCATTTTGCATCTGTGTACTCAAATATACAGCTAATTTCTCTTAATTCAATGAATAGAAAGATTTGTACTAATAGTGTTTGTGGACTGGATATCATGTCTGCATCTTGTACTATGAATAACCACTATGAAGACAATATGCAATGTATTAATTACTTAATCTATCCTTTAATAGGTCTTGAAACTGTCTCATTGCTATTGTTTCTCAACAAAATTATTTACAAAAAGAAAAACCTAAAAACTATTGCTTGAGAAATCTTAACTCATAAAATTCTGCTAGTTATAACTTCCTTTGCCTCTATTTATTGAGAATGTAAAATCAATACAGTCACCAGTCCATCATTGTTGAAACTATTTTCTCAAGGGGGATTAAAATGAAGATCTGTAGGAGGTAAACAGAAAAGTTTAATTGAGCTGATTTAGAAAAGATGCAAAACAACTTAAACAATAAAACAGGATTTTTATTCAAAAATAAAATAAAATGTTTATGTTAGAGCACTCCTTAAATAAATATATAATTTAAATAAATTTCCATTGACAGCCTCTGATAGCTTTTCCATAAGTTACAAAAGGTGAAATAAATGCACAGCTGAGTTATGTAATACTAAATTATAGTATATAGAATATTTATCCTGCAGGTAAAATGAAAAATTTCTCACTTTATACTTTACAACATGGCTTTTAGTGTGACAACTGTAAGAAGTCCCTTCTTAAAATAGCAAAACCTCCTGGAGTTAAGAATAAATCTGCATTTCATAGAGCCATAACAGGGGCTGGGGAGATAGCTCAGTAGAATAAGCACTTGCCTGGCAAGCGCAGGGTCTTGAGTTCAATTCCCGGTTTAAAAAAAAAAAAAAGTAGATCAATAAAAACATTTACCCAAGGACAAAAATAAAGAAAACTTTAGACGTGAGCAATTACCAGGAAACGTCTTGAGCCCAGGAGTAAAGGGGAAAGCGGAGTGATGCATTATCTGGAGATGTAGATGAAAGGATTTTGTGAGGACCAAGGGTGCTTCTTGGCAGCTGGGATTTTCCTGTCGCCTACACTGTACTTGTAGACACATCTTAATCTGACCTGCGCACATATCTGTTTTTAATTGATTTAAGAAAATTAACCTAAATTTCTAGGTTGAAATCTTATTATTTTAATTAATTTTATTGAGAAACAAATAGCAATGAGATATCAAGACCTATTAGTAGGGCAGTTTCAGTAATTAATACATTACATATTATTGTCTTCATAGTGGTTATTCATAGTACAAGATGCCGGCATGGTATCCTGTCCAAACACTGTTAGTACAAATCTTTCTTTTCATTGAATTTAGAGAAAGTAGCTGTATATCTATCCTAACTATTTTGTATATACAGATACAAAATGGTCCTTTACTTGTATCCTTTTTTTTGTTTAGTTTTGTCAGAGATGGGTATTCCCTTGCCATTTAAATATTGTAGATACATATACAGATACAAAATGGTCCTTCATTTGTATCCCCTTTTTTGTTTAGTTTTGTCAGAGATGGGTATTCCCTTGCCATTTAAATATTGTAATGGAAATCTTAAAATTGAAAACTAGAACTGGATAAAAGGTTAACATAAAAATACACTTTTATAAACATGCATCTTGCTTACAACTATTTGTGCACAGAAATTCCTATTTAAAATATAGTTCTCAACAGATTTTAAAATAATGAACACAGGTAGCCAACACAGATGTACTCAGCCTCTATTTACTAACTTTGACAAAATTCCTACTTTTTAGTCAAACAATATTTGGTAGAAACATCAGCCTATTAAATTCCCTAAGTAATTTTTCCTCTAAAACCAATGTTTTCCATCACTTGAAAAAACTGTTAAAATTGAGGTTCCCAGTCCCCTTGAAGATTCTGATTTTGTATAACTGGAATGAAACCCATAAATCTACATATTTAACAATGGAAATCCCTGGTGAATTTTGCATAGGTGGTCTTGGGGTAGTTCAATTATAGTGATATGAAAAGTCCTCAACTGGTAGCTCGTGGGAAACAGAATTTCCAACAAAGGGTATCAGTGGACTAAAAATCATAATTGAATGGAAATGAGACCACATAAGAATTTCACTACAGTAAAAAGCCATTTTGGATTTTATTATACTGCAGTTTTCTCCTAGTACAAATCTGTTTAACAAGATGAGGAAGTCATGAGACACCTGTTTTCGGGAGGCCTCACATTTTCTCAGTCTGCTGTGGGCTGAGAAAATCCAGACTGAGTAGCCACAGTTGCAGTGGTTTTGGGGAGAGCGAGGTAGAGCAGAGCCTGGGTGTTGCGCTCTTGACAAACAGGGATGACTGTGAATTAGTAACAGAAAAGGCTTAGCATTTCCTGATTTGGCAGGTATGCCTTCAAAAGACATTTAACCATCATTACATATGTTATGGTTCTAATAACAAAAAAAAGTTGGAGGTGAGATGATGATGTTAAGTTATCATGACATGTGGGGATTCCTGTTGGATGACCACGTGTACTTCTCTCTTTTCTGTGGCTATTAGGTTACTGGAATTTCTAGAATTTATTAGTGAACCAGCATCAAGAGATGGCTTGCAGTTTGTTGCAGTCTTATTGCAGCACGACTATTAACCATGGAACAGAGACAGAGTTCAGAGACCACCTGAACTCTGCAATTTTTCAGCACCACAGCTGCAGAACTACAGCTTCCCCCCATTGCTTATGTAGTCTCATGAACACCGGGGTCTCCAGCTCTCCTCCAAAGGACCAGTGTTCTACATTTCTCATTTGGAATAGCCTTGGGAGGAAGGGAAGACAGAACGTGAGTGAGCCTACTCCCCCATCATCTTGCAGCTTCATATGGTAGCTGCCAGCGATTTGTCATAGTTATGTTACTGAAGTCTCCACGAACACTTATTAGCAGCTAGTAAGCTGGGGCTCCTGGGGTCCCACAGCAAACTGCTGCTTCCGTTTTCCTCAGTTGACCAAAACCTAATCTTGTGTTGTCTGGGTTCTTGCTTCAAGACATATCATTTAGTAAGTACCACTAAGTCACTGGCACTGAACTCGCCTCCAATGGCTCTATCACTCACGCCTGAAGGAAGCTTATCTACCAGCTGTAGTTTCTCCATATTTTCTGACAATCTGTCACTACACCAGGTTGTGGGGCATTTTCACCAGTGTAGTCACCAATAAAAAGCAAAAAAGAAAAAAAAACCCTATGAAACATGGCACTATAGTGGAGAAAAGGGCCCTTGTTCATAGAACGAGAGCCAACACCAGAAGGCAAGTACCCAGCATCAGCCAGGAAAGTGCACACCCGGTCATCCCCAAATGGCCACTGCTCTGCACGTGCCTATGAATGAACACGAAGCTGCCTCAAATACTGACTTGGAGATGACAGGTAAATGTTAGCTCTAGGTGAGCTGGCAAATACAAACCCTGAGAATACTGAGGTTTGCAGGCATCACCCCTTCCAGGCTCTCAACTCCATCAGCTCTCAGGTCCTGCCACGTGCAGTAGCCTGCTCAGGCTTCCACGATGCGTGGCTTATCCAGAACGACTTGCATTCTCAGAGCTCTGGGGGCTAAACCTGAGATCAAAGCACCTGGACACTTGTCTTCTCTCAAACCCTCTTTCCTCGACTTGCAGTGGGCTGGCTTCTCAGTGTGTCTTTCTTCAATGTGCATATGGCTGGACCCACATTTCCTCCTAAGTGAAACCAGTCGTGCTAGATCAGGGCCACTACAAAGACCGTCTTTGGCCTAACTGCCTCTTGAAAGACCTCATCTCTGAGCACAGTCACACTCTGAGGTACCAGGGGTGGGTTTCACCATATGCTCTTAGGCACAGTTCTGCCCGCCACAGAAATGCTTTCCAATCACATGATGTGTCTCGCTGTGCCTCAGTTCATACTAAGTTTGGGCTTTTGGAAAACATTCTTTTACTTTTTCCTCTTGGTTATGTGTGTCTCTCTGCCTTTAGTTCCAAAATTTTTTATTTTAATTGATAACATGTGTATACATTTATGGGGAGCAATGTGATTTTTGATCTATGTACACATTGTAGAAATAGTTGATTACATAATCATTATCTCATCAACTTACCATCTTTTGTGATAAGAATGTTAAAAATCTATTCTTTCTGTGCTTTAAAGTGTCTTTGGGAATCTAAGCTGACCAGGAGCCTCTCTGCTTTAGCTTTTAGTATTGAAAGTTAAAATGTGTAAGTAGGGTGTACTGCTAAGAGGCTCCTTTCCCCCTAGCGTCTTACAAATGCTCTTCTGGAGCGCCTAACCAGAGGTTCAGAATCTTCACTAGTTTTCTTGCACCCTAGGAACTTGCTATCTAGGCGACATTCCACGGAATCCCAGACCAACCTCCAGGCCGCCTCTTCCCAGGCTTTTCCCCACTGGATGCTTCTACACATTTTTCCACATCCAAACACAAGCGTTGTTTCCCCAGGTAATGGCCCTGGTTCTCACCACCGTCTCCACCCTGAATTCTCTCCTCTCCATTTTTCTTTCTCTTGAAATCCTTCCAATTTCAAGAAGCCTCATCTAAATGTTACCTTTTCCAGGGCGCTCCTCCACTCAAACCTCGCTGCTTCCCCTGAGTACAGTCACTCTCCACTCTGAAGCTTGCCACTTTCTACCTTGAAATCCTTGTGCATACATCTGGTTGTCCATCGCTGGTTTGGGGACCAGTGGCAACATCTCAGTCATCACTGCATCCCCAGACCACTGGGTAAGCCCCTACTGGGTTATTATTAGCAGAGGTTTGTTTTAAGTGGACAGGCCTCCACTTTTACTAGGATCAGAACTGGGCAAACACAGTTGAAGTCCCTCATGATTTTTCTATCTTGCTTTCCTGCCAATTTTTCCCTGCCCACCATTTGGCTGGCTGGTTTATTGTCGATTCCTAGGATACCACACTTTGAACTCTTTGCTTAGCCCTACCCCAAAGATCCCCCATAGGCTGTGTGTTCCATTTACTGCTAATCTCTCTTTTAAACTGCTCTCGGAAGCTGACCTTGGGGCAAGGGGAGAACACACTAGCACAGAAGCAAAAAGTAACACAGAGAAGAGAGGCATAGTGGATTGCTAGCTGCTGGTCACCTTGTTACACTGAGCTGAATTGAACTAGTGCAGTGCTGGGTGTGGGAGGCCCACCTGAGGATTGGTGCCCGCAGCACAAGAGGAAGAATGGGAGAAGCTGTGGAGAGGCTACAGGGAAAGCTGTTTAGAGAAGCTGTTGGAGCTGTTAAAAACTGCTAGTTCTCTTGGGCTGTTCTGCTGGGGGACCTTGTCATGCTGGCTTTCCTGATGAGCTTGGCTATTCTTTTTTTTTTAATTTATTTTTATTGAGAAATAAATATGACTGAGAGTGTCACAGCTGATTAATAGGACAGTTTTGATAATCAATACACTGTACATTGTTATCTTCTTAGTGGTTATTCTTAGTATAAGAAGCAGACAGGATATTCTGTCCAAACACTGTTAGTACACCTCTTTCTTCTCATTGAATTAGAGCTTGGCTGTTCTTGTCAGAGCATGGGACCTCAGGGTCACTGAGAATGGATACAGTTCATTTGGGGAAGCTCTGGTCCTCATCTCGATCATTGCTTCCCAGCTCTGGAGGGGAAGATGGTGCACTGCTCAGCTTCCTGAAGAAGCTTGTCATGTTGGCTTCCCTGATAGGAACTCAGCTTTCTTCATTGCTGGAGGAGCTCGAGACCTCACTGTTGCTGAGGATGGCTGTGGTACCTTCCCAGGGAGCTCTGGTGCTTACTTTGAGCATCCCTTCCTGGCTCCAGTGCAGATCCCTCAGCCTGCTAGCACAGATCCTTCCTCCTGCTGGTGCAGACTTTTTAACTTCCACAACTGACCTTTAGACTTTCCCAGCACAGATGCATAAAATAATCCTGCATGACACATTGCCGAGGACAACTGAAGATATACTCATAAGTGAAATAAACCAGACCCACATGTGTAAATATTGTATAGTGTAAGAACTCAAAAGAAGAAATAAAAATTGATAGGCTTCCAACTGGACTTGTGAGAGCCATGTTATGGGCTCTAGGTTTTCAGCCGGACTCCTGCAGGATATTAGGATCCAGGCTGGATTCTTTGGTCCTTAGTGTGTGTATAGATTTCCTGCACTCTTTGTATAGGATTCTTTGGGTGTTCATAAAATAATCTTATAAAGTGTGTCCTGTATTGTATTATTCCCTCGCAAAAACCCCAAGCCATGACAAGAGGACATCCAGCAAGGACACAAGACAAAATAGCATGGCAGACTAATGAAACTTAATAAAGTGGACAAATAGTGGGAAGAGGTACAACCGCTGGCCTCAAAATCATTCCACATGGGACTCAAGGGAGCTGAGGTATTTACACCCATTCTTCCCTGTGCAGGGCTCTGTAGGGGGGAAGTGATCCCTGCCACAGTGTGCGTAGGCAGGAGCTCAGTGACCCTCCACAGGTCCCCTGGCACAGAGACACAGACACCCAGAGTGAGAAGCAGAGCTCCTTGGCAGGGTCACAGGGTCACCGGCAGTGATGAGCTGTAAATGCCAACAGCTGCCTCTCCAGGCCAAAGGCCCTGGTTTGTGCTGTTGCATAAATACTATAGGATCCTTTATGGCTTATTTCCAGACTCCACTGTGCTTCACCGGACACTCAGATGAGCAGCAAGCAGCACCCTCTCCTCCCACGACCCCACCACGGAGCACTTACCCCTTCCAGATGCAGGAGGCAAAAGCACTAGGAAGTATAGCAAAACAACCAGGAAGCAATGGGTTTTAGTGTGCACTGCCTTGGTTTTAATATAATTTATTTAATATTAAATTTTCAATAATTTAATTTTTCATAATTGCTGTTTAACAACTGGCTGGCAAAATTCCTGGAAAATCTAGCAAATAGCTTTCAGAGCTGATGGAGTGTGGGAAGGCATGCAAGCACCCAGCAGTCTGTCCTTTTTTCACAGAGCACACGTTTTCTAAGCCGATTTGCAACCAGCAGCAAGCAGAATGGCCCACAAGCCTAGCTTGCCCTGGAGCTGGCTGGTCAGAGTCCTCCTCCTTGCAGTGGGAGAGACAGGGCGCACCCAAGTGTGGCTCCCACAGACCTAGGGTCTTCCTTTCCCAGTGGGTGTGGCCAACTCCCAGCAGCCCAAGGTTTCCAGAGGCTGAGCGGGTGGGCTTCTCAGACAACTCTGGTTTCCAGTGACCTAACCCAAGCAGACTGGATTAGGTGGACTTCTGTTTTCCATTTGCTATGTACAAAGGATGAACGAAGGAAAAGGAGGGTCCCCGCTGAAACAGACCCACACCAAGGTTTCGGCAGCACTCTAACCCCAGCCCATCCCCCCACAGGATGATGAAGGGGCAGCAAAAACCTATCTTGCTTGTCCATGTCTTTCAGATGTCCCCCTCAAAATGCCTATTTGTTAATGCATACCATGCCACTGTGGGATTTGTCTGAAATCCTTTCAAAGCAAGGGAGAGTCACAAAGGAAGTCACCTTGTAGGACACATTCAAATCTCAATAACAGCTAAGAGTTCAATTATCACTCAATATTAAAGTTTCATATCCACCCTGTGTACTGTTTCCTTTGTGGTTCTTTTATTTCGTATCTGGTATTCTTTGCAATATCTTTTCTTTCCAGATTATCGGGCATTTGTCCCCAACTTCCTCCTGTTCAATGAGCATGCATGCCTGCCAGACACATTATTTCTTGTCTTCATGAGATATACTTTATCTTTTGCCAAGAGCCCATTATTCTCGAAGCTTAAGCCATAGCCAGAAACCTAAATCCTGTTTTTGAATACTTATCTACTTAGCCAGATGATTGTATCCTATATTCCCCCTCTTCATATACAGCTTCCAAAGTTAGTCCAGCTCCCCTGCCTCAGAACCAGGGCTAACAGCATGATGCAGAGGGTCCATGTAATCATCTGTGTATCAAGCATCCAGAGTTTGCATACACCGTCTCCACACAGCCACAGACAGCACCATCTCCTCCTGTTGCTAGGCAACCGCTCTGATTGGCAGCATATGCTCCTATTACTGCTGGTGGAGGCAACATCTATTCCTTGGGTCTGGAGCCAGCATAGCCTCCAGAGTCAGAAGAGGGTTGCTCATTGACTTGGGATTCCCATTAATCTAGGTATAAAGGGGTTTGAGGTTGACAGTGAATTCACCTTGCCTGTTCCTGGATAAAGGAAAAATCTCACAAGAACAAATTATATTAGGAGATCCTAGCATTTTAATCTATGTATGTACCTCACTGCTTGCCATGTACCACCAATACTTAAAACACAAAGCTATCAATATCTACAAACATAGTGGCTACCCTGAAGCATTAATATGATGCACTTATCTCAGAAGCACCATAGAGTACTTAGTAAATGCCCTGTGAGTAAGTGGACAGAAGTTCTCTGCATTCCTCACTAAGGCATTACAGATCACTGAATTTCCTGAGCATTCAGTTGGCCTATAATCATGTAAGTTATCAAAGCACCGTGCCTTTTTTGTCTCTGTGTTGCTGCTCCCCTTCCCACAGCTCCCATTCACTCTTCCAACCAGTCTTAACGTGGCTTCCACCTCAATATGCTACAAGAACAGCCCTCTCCAAAGTCAGGAGTGACTTCCACATTTTCCAGTCCAACAGCAGGTCCTCAGCTTACTGAACTCCTCTCTACCATTCTCATTGCTCTTCGTTAGCCTCAGTGAGCCTCAAGGCTTTTGGTTTTTTGCCCCATGTAACAGGAAAAGCCTTCTGGTGTCTTCCTGGCCAAGCCTGCTCCAAGACTGGCTCTCCTGAGGCTCTGCCCTAGGTCTATGCCCTCTATGCACTTGTTCTAGTTCCAGCCCCATGCCTCTTCTCAGATCCTATGTCACCTACACTCAGTGGACCCCAGTCTCTCTCTTAAAGTTCTCGTTCTGCACCCCTTCAGTGGAGGCATCTACCTGACAACTCCACTTGACTATCTCAGAGACATTCAAACTTACCCTGACTAAAAGCAAATGCATAATTTACTTACATCATACACATCTTTTGAGGTACCTACTATGTGGCGGGGACCACGCTGGAGCTGAGACTTCAGTGGATGCGACTACCTATGCAGCAGAAAAGCATTCTACTCCTTCATCCCTACTTGATCCTTTTCAGTGTTTGCTCATGCCCTGACAGCACCATCATCCACCAGGTATAAAATGCCAAGAACTGGGTCATCTTTAGTGTCTTTCTCTCAGTCTCTGCCTTTTGCTCCTACACTCTGCCCATCCATTCTAAATTTATCTCTTTACCTAACAATTCTACTCAAAGCCCAAATCTGTTCATCTCTCCTACTGCCTCCCTATTCTATATTTTTATTATTTTACATACATTGCTTCTCTGTCTTCACAATTGGTCTTTGAGTATCAGCTGTAGCCCAGGTGCTGCCAGGCGGCACCCAGAGTGCTCTTGCCACAAGGCAGATCTGACTGTGGACACTTCCTTCCCCACTCATTCTCTCAGGGCAAAGCCTCTCATTAGCTTCCCTTTGCACTCCGGATGTAGGACAGAATCCTGAGCAGTAGCTTCCCAGCCTTGGCTTGCTGGTTCAGCCTTACCTTGAGCAATAAATCCCATCCTGTCTGTTTCAACTGCGTCTACCTTCTCTTGCTTTCATTGTGGAACACAGATGCCTACCATTTCCTTTACAGGAAGCATTCTTAGATACACACACACACACACACACACACACACACACACACACACACACCTGCAGATGTTTCATCAGCAATATTAGCAGACAAGGACTCCTAACTTTCCACATGTTCATTCAGTTTGCAGTCTATATCCTCGTTCTGAATTCTGAGGAGTTTTGTTTACCAATTGGTCTTTAAAAGTCACTGCAGGATACTCCTAGGCAAGCTTATACTCTATGTGTTTTCTTCTTAAATTTAACTTCCATATTCAATCTCAAACTTCTAAAATTTCACCCCTTTTCCTATATTATTTCAGGCATCGTTTTTATCTTCCTTAGATATGCTAAGATGTTATTTATTGTTGTCAGCCTCATGCCTACCTTTTAAACAGATAGAATGTACATAATAATTTAATAAACATACAAAAGTGTCTAAAGGAAGTGGACACTGAACAGCTATTTAATCAGTGAACTGGAAGTCAGAAAATTTGGTCTCTAATCCTCACTCATGCGTATTTTTCCAAGGTCAGTTTGTTGTTAAAATAAGAAAACTAGGGAGATTGCAAGTTAGAGACCTGCAGGCTAACTGTGGCCCACGGACATGTGTCACCAGGTCAGTACAATCTCCTGCGAACTTCTGAGCTTAAGCCTTAGGTAGGTACAGTGCCCGCCAGCTTGTGTGGTCACACCAGTCCCTACGGTACTTCCTTAGCAATCTCACATGGCTGTTGCAGGCCTCAGAACGCATTTCCTTTGAGAATCTGAAGGGGTGTACAATCTCTATGGCCTCTTCCAACTGGAAAACCAAATCAGTTATTTCCTTATTGTATGGCTAGCAGTTATTTATGGAAAACAACACAGAAAAATTGGACATAGTTGACACCAAAATGTAGAGCGAAGAACAACAACGCGTGAATCTGTTAGTCTCCAAGTACCCTTAGGCACAGGGAGAATACCTTGGTGAATTTATTTCCAAAAGAGGAAAGACCAGCTCAATGCTTAGAGCATCTGGAGATTAGAATGCTAGCATAAGGATTAAAACAAACATGTTAAAATGGCCTCATCCTAACAGGCTCAGGACTGTGGCTTATTTGTGTGGATTACACAAACCACAGCATAATGTGCCAGCCCTGGCAGCTGCCGCTCAGGGTCCAGGTGGGCGCTGGAACCAGAGGCAAGTGATTCCAAAGAGGCACACAAAGCCGAACAGCTGCCTGCCCTGCCCACCTGTGCTCCTGTGAATGGGTTCTTTCCTACTACTGCATTAAAATTTCGCTGTCTCCAAGCAAAACTATGTTTCTCCCAAGTATGTTTATAAAAATTGAATCTATCGGCTGGGTGCTGAGGTGCACATTTGCAATGCTAACACTGTGGGAAACTGAGGCAAGAGGACTGCAAGCTCGACCTGGCGTGCCACCATGGATAAGTCAGTGATGTAGCAGAC
>NW_004524684.1:172930-176482 GCF_000260255.1 Octodon degus | reverse complement strand
ATCAAAACTTTTCCATGAACCAAATACCCAACTATAAAGCTTTTCAATGTAGCATTTTAATTTTATCTATAATTTAAATTTCATATTAAAATTTGAGTTAAGGGCCAGGGAGATAGCTCAGTTAAATAAGCGCCTGCCTAGCAAGTGTACTGAGTTCAACCCCCAGCACTACAAAACAAAAAAAGTTGAGTTAAAATGATCTAAAATATAATCCAATCATATTCTATATATAGAAAATATAATAGTGATGGTGGACATTTTAAATTATAATTAAATTATCTGAATATGTTGTATTTCACCTATTCAAATCTTTCCAAAACAATGTATTCTTTTAGGCATAAGAAAGGTAATTTAAAACTTTTTTTTGGAGACAGAGTCTCGCTGCGCATTTCGGGCTGGCCTTGAACCCACTCTGTAGCCCAGGCTGGCCTCTGACTCACGGCAATCCTCCCGCCTCAGCCTCCAGAGTACATGGGCCACGGCGGCTGAATTTAAAGCTCCTAAGCAGTCCCCACAGGAGATTGCAGTAACCTGTGAGGCAACTTTACGGAGACACAAGAAGGCAGGAGGTGACAGTGCAAACATCGTCTGCACCTGGCTGGAGCAGCTTCCAGGAGTGGGACATGTTCTTCTCAAAAATATGATTTGAAAAAGTGGTTATGGAAAGGACGTTTATTTAATCACTTAAATTTTTCCGAAATAAAAGAGTCATTCTCTCTGCCATCCTGGCCCTGCCCCCAGGGCACACTGAGATGGCGATTAAGACTGGCGTGGAGGCGCACGCCTGTAATCCCAGCGCTTGGGAGGCTGTAAACAGGAGAATCACTATGAGTCCAATCTACACAGTGAGACCCTGAACACCCTGCCCTAAATAAAAAAAAAAAAAAAAGAGAGAGAGAGAGAGAGAGAGAGAGACATTCTCCTGAAGTTTTGGCTCCTAAAGAAACCAAAAAAATATAAGGAGCAATTATGTAGTTATATAATATTCTCTATATAAAAGAAATAGAAAAATACCTCCAACAAACAAATGAAAAGATATTAACTTTATTACTAATGAAAGAACATCCAACTAGTAGTCAGATATCAAGTTATTTATCAGAAAGGCTTAGATATACATACATACACATACACACACACCTATACACACATGAACATGTGGGCACTGCTGAACGTTGATAGACTCGCACAACCATTCAGCGTAATTTGTATTAGGAACTAGAAAACATTGGGGCTAAGAATTACTCTTCTAAAAATGTATCCTAAGGACACACTGAAAGGTGCACTAGGCTGTTACGCTCCACTACGAAGTACAATTCTATTGATAAAAATAAAAAATACTGCACCAGCTTAAATGCCAAATATTCAAATAATGGTTACATAAGTTACTGTACACCTGTTTGATTAAGTTTCGGCATGAAATATACTTGAGAATAAAATGTGAAGCAGAAAAAGGAAGACACAAAACTCAATGTAACTGTAGGATTCAATAAGGACCATGATGGCGCAGGCCTATAATTCCTGCTACCTAAAAGGCTGAGGCAGGAGGATTGCAAGTTCAGAGCCAGGCTGGGCAGCAAAGCAAAATCACATCTCAAAAACAGAAAAGGACTATTTATAAATGTTGATCTCGGTGAAAGTGATCTGGACGTGTGCTCAGTTGGTGAAACTCGATAAACTCACATATATTTTGTTATTTTTTGTATGTAGGGTCTGTGTTAGTGATATATTTACTGAAGGTTGACTTAATCGTGTTTTCTACAGATATGCAACTCAAGAAAGTAATACGAAGGGGAAAGATCCTCATTGTCCTAGTTCCCTTGCGCAGTTACCGGAGCAGAGGAGGGTTCCTGCCCCAGCTCCACTGTGCACTGGGGCACCTGAGACTGCGGGCCTCCGCATACCTGTGGAATGAGGCTGCTGTGACTCAGTAATTAAATAACATAATTATAAGAATTTTCAATAATAATGCATGGTACTTTATACGCTCAACCTGTTACATTTGTTATTGAACTTTAAACTACCATTGGACAGGACTCAAATTCTTAATGAAGATGGAACACAAAATGGGGAGACTTTTGCACCATTATGTTAATTCTCTAAAGAACAATTCTCACTTGTGGCAGCAGCTTCTTCATCCACGCCCCTCTTTCCAGATGTGGGACTCAGAACTCGCAATCCTTACAACGCTCTCTCTTAAATTCCAGGACTCCCTAGGAAGTCTCCAGGCATAAACTTTTCATCTAAACGCTGATATGATGACCAAATCTTAAACCTTTTGATAATCAAATTTCCAGTTAAAACAACTGTTTCTACATTCAATGAAATCAATCTGAGTTATTGATGAGATAATGGATCAGAGACTAGATACGTAAAATGCAAATCCCCACAGTTCATTTGCTAATAAAGTAATTCACGGGATGCCTATTATCTTAATAATGGGAGGACACTTGGGATTCAATCCAAGCAAGAAAACATTCACACGGAATTGATAACAACCTCTTTTGCCAAAGATCAAGGCTAAATTGAAGTTAGCTCTTACTCAGTAACCATTCAAAGGCAGCTCTTCCTCTGTGGAGGGCATTGCCACCTTTGTCACCTTCCCTTCCCTCTGCCCCCAGGTCATCAGGCACAAATACACTGATACAATTTCCATAAGATAGATTACGCCCTTGGAAGATATATCTGTCACACTGGAGAGCTTTCATGCAACTGAAAGAGAGAAAAATGTACTGAGACTTCTACTACCTGTACGCTAACCATAATTCCAAGGTCCCGTGTTTCCACCAAATGGAAGCTAAAACACTTTTAAACAACTAAAATTACTAAGAAAGGAAAGGTGGCCAAGATTATCGAAGGACATGGAAGAATTCCAGCTTTTTTCCCTTTAAAAGGCCGCTTTTAATTTTTTTTTGGGGGGGGGATGTTGTTGCTTTTTAAAGAAAAAAACCACCTGAAACATTATTATCCAGAAGTCACTACTTTCAACATGTTGCTCCACACATATGCACAAAATTCTGACATGCAACTAGACAACAGCTCTCTCCGACTTGCCAGGTAAGCAAAAAGTGAGCTACTCTTTTACAAGCAAAGCGTGACAATCGAGGCTGAGTCTGCCAGTGACACTCTCTCCTTCAGCGTGGTTTCAGGGGTCCAGAATAACAGGATGCTTGGGCCAAGAGAGAACTCACCAGAAAGGCAGGGGCATCTCTCTAAAATAAGCTGACATATGACATAATTTTAAGATACCGTGCTCACATAATTTATTATATAATAAATTATACTTTAGCATTATTGAGTATTAATATCTATATTATTAGTGGGTATTAGGCTTAAAACAACTGACTTACAATTTGACTTGCCATATTTCATTCACATATTCAAAGTACAGATCTACACTAAAAGGCAAACACTATGTTCTTGTCTCCAACACTTGCAAGTAAGCAATTTTGTTACCATACTCATCGCTTCACATGCTCTTATGGTTTAAGTATAAAATGTTCTCCAGGGCTGGTGAGATGGCTCAGTGGTCTAAAGCACCCACTTAGAACAAGC
>NW_004524684.1:165729-172400 GCF_000260255.1 Octodon degus | reverse complement strand
GCCCCAAAGTCCTGAGTTTGATCCCTTGTACCAAAAAAAGAAAAAAGCTTTTCTCCTTTACAATGTGTGTGTATATGTGTTGTGAAAACATTTAAGATTTAATCTCAGTAATTTTCAAGTAAGCATTATAATTAACTACAGTCAGTGTACTATGCAACAAATCTCCAGAAATTACTCCTCCTGAGAATCTGCACTCCTTAACCAGCCTCTTCCCTGACCCTCCTTCCAGCCCTTGGCACCCACCATACAATTATCTGCTCCTGTGAGTTCTTCTGTTTTACATTTCACATAGAAGTGCGATCAGGCAGGGTTTGTCTTTCTGATCCTGAAATATTTATTTAATAGAATAAGGGATACATTTCTTGACTTTGTGGGTCTCTGAGAGTGGTTTACTTTTCTGTATAGGAATCACAGTCGGGCTGCAGATTTTCAATCTCTCCCAAAGATCTAAGAAAACAGGACTGTCAGAAAAGACAGGGGACTAACAGAGGGGAAGAACAGGGACTCTACATGCCTACCAGGGATTGCAAATCATTCTGAAGTGTCAAACCTGGACAACCACTGCTTTGCCTCAAGTGACAGAAACGGCAACTAGGATTGTTTTAAGGAACAAAACTTTCAAAAGTAGGTTTACATTCTTTGATGCCACTGTGCAGACTGGGCCAGTAATAACTATTTCCCTACCATGATTTATTGATGACAACGGCCTCCTCCTAAATACAATACAATACATAACATAAGATAGACAAAAACATTCATATCACTGCAACCATAATTTCTCCTTTTTCTGCTAGAAAGCAGGTCTGACCTAGTCGTAACAGGGTTTAGATGGGTATGCACACATCGGAGATAGAACGAGGCACTGTTGTAGCTTCTACCGAGATGTCTCCGCAAAGCCTCTTATGCTCATAGGTGAGGTTTGGGGGAGCTGATGGGATTGTGAGTGTTGACAAGGGATCATGCATGTGTGATACTAGATTAGTCCACTGATTGGTTTAGCATAGCTCTTAGTGCAGATGGTAGTCCTGTACAGGAGGGAAGACTCACCCTGTGTGTTGGTGGAATCAATCAATATGCTTGCAACCTGGATAAACTAGAAAGGTGAAGAAGGAGGGCTGCTTCCTGCTCTCCTGCCATGGACTGTTCCCCTCTGCCAGACCCAGCTGCCAAGCCGCCTGCCTTGCAGCCAGCTGACTGGGGACTGAAGTCTCTACAAACTATGAGCTAAAATCAACCTTTTATCCTTTTACTCGTGGGTGTCAGGTATTTTGTCCCAGCAAGGAGAAAATAACTAAGAAGGCACCGAGCCACCACTTGGACTGAAATTGTAAGAGCAGCCTTGGGCTAGAAATATATCTAATACCCAGAAACATATATTTAGCTGTATAAACAATGGGAATATAATGAGGCCTTCTTGAGGCTAAAGTTAGATGCACAAATACGAGGATCTGCTCCTGAGGCGCAACTGTACTGGGAACAGAGCTAGGTACTGTGTGAGCCCATGAAACTGGAGAAACCCAAAACAACTCCTTTCGGAAAAAACACATTGGAAATGACTGGTGTCCTTTTAACCTTCATATACAAGCAATTCCCTCAAAATTCAGTTTTAGATGGCAATATCATTTTAGACCTGGTCAGCCTGGTTTAGGGCGTGGGCACACCACTGACCAAAACCAGAGCTCTGTGGATTCGCTGGCTGCAGTGGGGCTCACGTGGTGCAAGTGGTGGAGTCTGCGGATGGACCACTCCAGGAGGCTGGAAATAGAGCCATGGTAATGTCCCCTAGTAGCTATGCCGTGGGACCAGAAGAGTTTACTAGTGAATTACCGTCCCATAGTAATAACAGAGTTTGCTGCAAAGCATGAGGGCATTTATCGGCAGTTCATGAGCAGACACAGACGCGTAGGCCTGAGCACAGAGGAGGAAGAATTCTCTGGTACTGTGTTCTCCTAAGAAGAAATGCTACAGCGCATCATTCACCCAACAGGCAGAAAACAAGACCTGAAGTTCCAGCACAAGACACGTTCTGTGCGAGTTAGGGTGATCTGAGTTCCACATGAAACACTTCACTAATTACATCATAATCATCAGGCATTCCCTGGCTTGCAACTTTTGGTGGCATCAATCAGGGCTGAGGGGACCAGCCGGATAGTTCAATAGACTAAAGCGCGCACTTAGGCAGAGCGCAGTGGCTGGGGTTTGATCCCCAGTGTGCCGTGCCAGCCCTGCCTGTGGGGTGCACTGAGATGGCGACTGAGATTAGGCATGGTGCCAAAGTCTGTAATCCCAGCACTTGGGAGGCTAAAAGCAGGAGAATCGCTGAGTACAATCTGTGTAGTGAGACCCTATAGACCCTGTAGACCCTGTAGACCTTGTCCTAAATACAGAAAAAATAAATCAGGGTTGAGAAAGAAAAGCAGGTATGGTAGTGCCTATCTTGCATAGGAAGGCTTAGGAAGCCAGATGTGCTACACCTATGTCTCCTTCCTGAAAATTAATCCCTGACTGACAAAAACTGGCAGGCTCAGATTAGCAGGTTCCTAGGTCACGGGCTGTGTTAGCTTCCAGTGTGGCAGGGTGGGCCATAATGGGCAAGCTCAGCAGCTCACACCTCCTGGTGTACAGGCACTGATGTGAAAATCAGTGACCCCAAACCCCAACACCAGCTGAGCTCTGGGTGCTGGGAGTGGCTCTACATTTGTTTCATTTTGAAATAATAGGGCTGGCCAGGTCCTGTACAGCACCCATAACCCATGCCTCCCTATGCCCACTGCAGGGAGAGTTTGCAGGGTAAGCTCTGCGAGAAGTCTGAAGTTTCAGTTCCAGGGTTTCTGGTTTTTTAATCTCTGGACCTCCTTGGAGCTCCACCTGGCAGTATCTCCATTTCACCGCCAAAGTACATTGCAAGAAGATTATGGTAAGAGCTAAGCAAGCTCATAAAAAGAAAAGGCAAGCCACAGATAGAATGAATCCTTGAATCACTGTCAAAGATCAGCATCTCCCAGGGTAGTAGAGGAGCTCCCAAAAGACAGCACCATGTAATACAGCAGCCATTGTTGAATCCCTATTACTTTATTTAGTGAAATCTTCTATCGATTCTAATATTTTTTCTACCACTATTTTGTATTCTTTAAAAATTTTTTAAAAAATTGAAAAAGGTTACCAGCGAAGCAGAGGAAACTACTACAGGTCTAAATCAGTTGCTATGAGAAAATCCTTCCTCAGCCCAAACCCTGACAAAGAAATCCTATTATTTTATTCCTTTATGTAAGACCAATCTGGATCAGGAACACCCAATCCATTACTACAAACTACAATCATACTACCGTTTCTCTAAGGCTCTCAGTCACCTTCCAGTAGCTAATCCTAATTTAGAAAGAACATCTGTAATACTATTTTGAACGTGGAACCCGATCAGTTTATCCCTTCTAAGGACTGGGAGAACTCCCGGCTCCTATGTGTGGTCCTCTCTGCCCAGAATGCGCATCTTTCTCCCAACCGCCGTTACCCCAACCCAAAGCCCTGTCACAGCTTCTTTTCCTGCGGGAGACTTTTCCTAATCCTGCGCCCCAGGCATGTTGTAAATATTAAACATTCCCACAGAATCTCATGCCCCTGCTCAGCACTTACCATATTGTAACTAAGTAATTACTTGGACAATTATCTGCTCAGCCTCTAACTGCTTCAGCGAGCTTCCTAATCCTTCCAGAAGAGGGGACTGTGTCTGCCACATTCACTCTTCCTGTGTCCCAGGGCCAAGGCACATAGTAGGTGCTAAATACCTACTGAATGAAAGGCCACCAAAACACTAAAATCAAGGCCAAGCTGTCACTAGGTGACAACCTTCTTTATACACCTTTTCTAAATTCACTTTATTAAGACTGTGCAAATGCAAGCTGCTTTTTAATGATAATTATGATTCAAAATGTGAAACAGATATTGGACCATTAATTAAATATCATTAATTTTTCACTTTGCTCTTGCATATGAGTAAATTAAAAATAGGGACAAATTCAAAATTATATTTACCTAAAGGGAAATGGATTATTTTGTAAAGTGAGCTTGTGATTAAAACTGATAATTAAGTAGTTTTATAGTGACCAGGGCTTCAATTAAGTAATATCCAATCGAAGCAAGATATGAGTATTAACTATTTATGAGCTGCTCAGAATATTATGAATTAATCAGTGCTTCCTCATTTAAATGTTTAATATTTAATGCTGCTGCTTCTCCCATCTCTTGAAAGTGTTTTACTTTGCCCTGTGTCCCATAACTGAAAACAATAGAGTTGACACACAATATTTAGAATTCTGGTTACAAAACCACAGTGATCTGTGGATTACATTAGAGGAAAACACTACTGTAATTCATTAAGCTAATGATAAAATTCCAACATATTTATCTCAGATGCAAAGAGACAATAAAACCAAGCCAATGATAAGAGTATGTAAATGCCTGTCCAATGTGATTGCTTTTCACCCATGCTAATTTATCTGTAAAAGTTTATTAAAAATCTGTATTTCATGAACTCTCCTAGATAAATGTAAGTGGTATTCTATGAGCATTGTTTTGTACTACAAAGTATTAATGTTTGCATATTTGTTTAGTACATCTTCTAAACAAAAATAAAATAACACTCTTCCAATGAATTCATACATTCCAAGTCCTCCCAGGTACCTTAAGACTAATGTTAGCATTTAAAATTCCAGTAATAGCCATAATACTTTGTTCTTATATCTGTATTCAGAAATGCAAAAGAAATTAACTGTGACTCATCTTTCAACGTACTCAGGTCCTTTTATCCTAATGGGGAAGCACCTTTGCGCATCATATGCAAGACCACAGTGACTGTGATTGGTTGAATTATGACCCCACTCAAAAAATGCACTTGTCTAAATCCTAGTCATCAGTACATCGGAATGTGTACAAATATGGTCTAGCAGACATACATTTCCATATTCAGATACCAGTTATTATTTGGGTAGCCAACTTCTTTTCACTGGGACCCTTGTCAAGTTAATCCTCAGGAATATATTTTAGGTGGAGCAATGCTAGTATTTTATTGCTTCAGAATGCTTGGTTAAAACCAGTGGTTCTGCTGCTGTCTTACTTACCTGTTAATTATTTGATGAAATATAAGAAATAAAAAGCTGAGCGCAAGAATTAGCAAGAATCTTAAGACTAGTTCTCCACCTCACGCTTCAGCCCCCTGTAGTCAGGACACAGATAACTAACAGTGTGTTAGTCACACGCCCTACAATTCTTGATACTACAAATATGCTGTACAATATTAATTTAAAGATAAATTTATTTTTAAATATTATATCTTCAGACCTACTCATGAACCAAGCGCTTTTATTTCCAATTGCTAACTATATATTTCTCCTTATGCATTTCTATAAAGCTTGCTTTAAGTTTAAATGATCTCTTTTTCTCTTGATGTAAACTTGACACCATAGGAAAATCCCTGGGGTTTAAAATATGTCATTGGAAGTGATTTCAAATACATAAATCCATTTGAAGTGAAAAGAGACAAGAAGATCTGGCATCTTTCCCTTATAAAGCATTCCAGAGTTGGAGAGGTGTAGTGAAAGGAAAAAAAAAAAAAAAAAAAAAAACCCACAGCGGCTGGGATGTAGCTTGGTGGTACAGCCCTTGCCTAGCAGGGGCGAGGCCCTGGGTTTGGTTCTTAGCACTGCTGATATGAAAACAAAAGCAAACAAACACCACCACCAACAAAAACCCCACATAGTAGCTGCTTATATCGAGACGTTCGAGATTCCTCTTTATATCATTATAGTGTTTAAACATTAGAAGGCTGAACAATGAATGCCTCTAACATTCACAGAAGGATGAAAGTCTTCCGATAAAAACGGTTTTTGTGTTTCAGTTTTGCTAACTGGAAAGATGGTGCTGCAGCCTGAATTTGGGCTCTGGCCATCTTAGCACGTGCTTCCTGCTAACCTGCCTGGGTGAGGGCATCGTCCTCCGCGATGCCACGGCCACCACTGTGCCTTCCAGGGAGGACTGCCTCCTTGCCACTCCCTTTCTTTCTCATCTGGTGTGGATCCAAGCTCCAAGATCCCTGTTGACTTTGAAGGGAGGTTTGTATCACAGGGGAGAATGTTAGGTAAGAAAAGGCTTTCAGAGAAGCTGAACACTGAAGCTCTTAGTATTCTTGGGGGTTGGGGGGTGGTAGCACTTTATTCCAACGAAGTGTCATGAAGAAGCTGGAGGTGCCTGTAGAGGTGAGTGCACAGTTCCCTTAGGGAACCTCAGGACCCCTTTTTGCCTTGGGTGGCCAGACATAAAAGCCACCCAAGCTTCAAGGCCCATACCATGTGCCCAAGCCTGCACCCTGCTGTCCCCTCAAGTTAGAGGAACCTGAGGACCATTTACACACAGAAGCTTCTGCATCAGAGTTGGGGACTGGCCTCCCAAGGAGGGCTGGGGTAGAGATCAGGAGTCTCTCCACCACCTCCAATGCTGACCTGAGCAGGCCCAGTGCTGGCAGCCTTGCCCTATGATCTCTCTGTCCACAGATTCACCTTCGTAATAACTCCCACTCTTAACCACCAACTTCCCATGACCATGTTCTTTCCTCCCTTCCATCCTCCTTCATATTGGAAGAAGGAATTTGTGTATACGTAGACACCATAACTGCTCAGCAG
>NW_004524684.1:162691-165612 GCF_000260255.1 Octodon degus | reverse complement strand
TCAGGGAAGCACTTATTCTACTGAGCCATCTCCCCAGCCCCTGAAGCTCTTATCTTTAATAAATTCTTAGTGTAGTTTTTAAAAGCTCACTCATAACCCTAACTAGATCTCACATCAATCAGTAGAGGAGCTGTTCTTTGTTGGGTTTGAATTTGCAGGCACAGCTTACTGTGCTCGGGCCAAAGAGCAGAACCAGGACTCGGGACAACGCGATCCATTCACCAGCAACGTTCAGTTTGCTCCACAGCTTCACCACGACCAGCCTGAATGTGCCCCTGACAAATCACATGAGGCAGTGTGGTGTGTGTGAGGTACTGGAAGGGAAAATACACCCACACACGCATACACTGTTCTATAACGAATATTAAATATACCAATCGAAATTGCAAATGGGAATGTAACCTCAACTAGCAGCTATAGTGAATTTATTTTGCTAAAAATAAATTATCAAAATGCACCAGATTTATTTAATTTATATCCTGCTTCTAACTCTTCTAGTTGGTAAGTACAGTTGCCAAGTATGCCATGGTGATAGGCACCAGACCAAACACTTGGGAAGAAAATGGGGTGTGTGTGTGTGTGTGTGTGTGTGTGTGTGTGTGTGTCCTATTTCCTTTCTTCCTACATCTTTTCCGGCTAGTGCTATCTGTAAGTCATGTGAATTAAGGTCTTAGCAACACTCAGAAAGAAAAATGCATATGAAATAGTAGGACACTCTGGGAACAAAGTCCTGGCATGGAATCTACAAGATGAACATTTAGAGATAAAACTAATGTTAAAAAAAAAAAAAAAAAAAGACTTTCTAATTGTATTATCAATGTGCTTTGATCTAGATAGGCAAGAATCGGCTTTCTATGTTCTAGTAAACTAAAGCAGAAATGATGAGGTGTCACTGATGTAGGAGGAAGCTGATTTCAGTATTTCAAAAATACATGAACAAAAGCAGTTCTTCCTGTGTACCTTTTCTGTTCATTTTTAAGAATAGTAATTTTTTAAAAACCTCAGAAAATCAAGTTAATGAGATTAATTTTTTTTTAAAGCTTGTTCAGCTGAAGACAGTTGTTAGCCACACTCTACACCGCAGATTTTAGCTCAGGCCGGGCCAGTTGCTCATTACAAAGGACACCAGACAGAAGCTCACATCTGGATTAGTGCATCTCAAAGGGAAACTCAATTAGGAGCAATTACTTGTATTTTTTGAATAGCCTATTACTTACCTTAAAATTAAACAAATAACCACATGGCAGGAAGCCTAGGATCCAATTTATCTATGCCTAGATGAGACCCTGAATAATACAATCAACTTTTATAGACTCCAGTTTAATAAAACATAACACAGAAGTAGACACAATGATTTACAAAATGTTTCAAAGCTCAAAATCGCATATGGGCCCATGGCATTGCTATGGGAAGCGTGAATATATCACCATGAATGGTTATTGAATCCCTTGCCCTAGAAATTAAAAATGAGTAAGGTAATCAAATCTCCTAATGGAACTTAAGGTCATGTTTCCAGCAGTGGAGGAGTGGATGTGACTTCATAATTCACCAGGATCTGTACCATTTGAATAAATCTTGCTCAGTGATCTTCAGTATGTATAGTGAATCTGAGGTCTCAGAATTGTCTCCAGTTGTAGAAAATTCTCTGCTGTCTCCCCTTTGTGTGCTGTGTGTGGTATCTTCCCTCTGTGCTGCACCTTTGCCTCCTGGGACTCCACTTAGAGGTTAGGGTGGTGTTGCTGCTGCCGCTTCCTTGGCTTAGATCTCTGACAGGGAGTGGGGTACACAGGCCCGTACCAACACGTAAAGCATTTTAGCTGTTTTTCTCAAGTGAATTTTTATCTGGCATATTTCTATGTCACACAGCAAATGTGAATGCAGGACAGAGATTTTCTGGTTCTCATATTGGGAAACTAAAACCCCATCAGAGCTTCAAACCTTAGACTGAGGGCTCGAATCTATCTTTCTTTTTTGAGCTTAGGGGGTGGAAGCTTTGGCTCGGAATCTAAAATTTTCACTCCTGCAACACCTATTAGTTCCAATTAACCCGTGGGCCACTCTGGCTTCTGTTCTTTCTTCTACGTCTTTGGGGTTCTTAGCCTAATTTGTTGTGAGCATAACTATGTTTCAGTTTTTAGAAGCTGTCTGTCACATTTTACCCAGAATTTAATAGATCTACACTTGTACTAGGGTCTCTCCTGTTAATTCGCCCTCTACCTGCTGCTCTGTCTTCCTTCCTACACTCCTGGCAGTCACAAAGGCCCATTTAGAGATGCTGTCACAATGTCATCTCTTCTTACCGTCTTGGAGTCAGTCACGAGAATCCCTCTTCTTTCTAGAAATCCACTGGCTGAAATGAATAGCTCCTCTGGAGGACATTAAACCACACTGAAACTAATTTGAATGCTAAAAGTATCCAGCCTGGGCGACTTAGCAACTTTGCAAGATCCTGCCTCAAAATTAAAAGGAGGATCCAGGTATAGCTTAATATGAAAGCCCTGGGTTCAATCTCCAATACTACCAGGGAATGCGGAAAGTGTTCAATACAAAAATTAAACTAACAATGTTGCTAAAATAATTGCCTATAAAGCAAAAAAGGCCAGAGCTGGGGAGATAGCTCAGTGGTCTAAGTGCCTGCCTGGCAAGTGCAAGGACCCGAGTTAGATCCCCCGTACCACATGCTGTACTGGCCCCAAAACCCCAGGCGCCTTGTGCTGGCCACTGAAACTGGGTGTGAAGGCACGCAACTGTAATCACAGCGCTAGGGAGGCTGAGACAGCAGGAAAGGAGGGTCACTACGAGTCTGAGGCCTGGAGTAAGACTGTACCAAATACATAAATTTTTTAAAAAGAAAAGAAAAAAAGGCCAAGATAAAGTCAAACTGAGTTTAAGAACTGTGACAAAAACTGTGTGCCATAACC
>NW_004524684.1:158545-162591 GCF_000260255.1 Octodon degus | reverse complement strand
AAGTGAAAATAGCTGTAAATTTATCCTAACTATTTTGTATATATAAATACAAAATGATCTTTCCTTTGTATCTTTTTTTTTTTTTTTTCCCAGAACTGGTGATTGAACTCAGACCCTTGCGCTTGCCAGGCAAGCACTTATTCTACTGAGCTATCTCCCCAGTCCCTGGAAACATATTTTCTTTCAGCATAACTTGTGGGTACAACAAACAAACAGTCTTATATGTTCTTCTTTGGGCTAGCTTTGAAAACATTTTAATTGGAAATCATACTGATACGCTATAATCTTTGGATAGAAGTTTGGTCAACAAGAAGATATGAAGGTGCATTAGACTACAAATTCGTGTTTATATCTTTCTCCCAAAAGAGGTTATTCACAAGGATTTAAGAAGGCCTAGAAGTGTTAAAAATTCCATGCAGATCGGAAAAGGAGGAAGACGGGCTAAGGACGAAGGTGTGCGTGACAAGGGCGCGTCTCCTGGACAGATCACACAGGCGGCGGTCACTGAAGTGTTAGCACTGTCCTGGCGACTTCACAGCTTGTGCTTTAAGGTGACAAAGAAGAACATGGAGAAGGAAGCAAGCAAGGCGGGGACAGATGTTCCTGGTGTCCTGAGAGTGTCTACGCCAAAGACAAGATTAACATTTCCTATTTGCATTTGGAAGAATGCACACAGGTAAGAGGAAACTAAGGGCCCTGCCACGAAGTAGAAAGGGAAGCTGGCTGCATGCCGGGCAGGATAAATGGCTCATCTGCAGAGGTGTCACCGGGGGCTCGGGGCCTTAGCCTCGGCTCTGGCGCCACTGTCGCTGGAAACATCCCTGGAACTCGCTTCCCTTGGGTGAGAGAAAAAAGAAAAGAGAAAGAGAGAGAGGGAAACACTACACTGAAATCCATCATGAGTGAGAAATGACTTTTCGCTTGTCTCTGCACTCCAGAAGAGAATTAACCTGTGAAGAAAGACGAATCACTCCTTATGTACAGTTTGCTGAACAAAACTGAGCAGAGTTGCAGTAATGACCTCAGGGACAGAAACGGGAAAAATAAGTTCCCGTGTTTTCAACTGTGATAAGAAGTGGACTCGGTGTACCAGCAGGGATTTTTGTTTGTTCCGTTGGTTGGTTTTTTTCTGTTTTTGTTTATTCATTAAGTCTCTCCCAGGCTGGGCTCAAAATGGCGATCCTCCTGCCTCAGCCTACCAGGGTACTGGAATTAAGATATGTGTCACCACTCCTGGCTAAAATAGCAGAGGTTTTTAAAAATTATTTTTAATAATTAAATTATTTTAATTTAATAATTATTTAATAATTATTTTTATTAGAATATAATGATTACATTCAACACGGGAAGTTGGCACGCACACCTAACACATCCTAATTCGTTTTATGTCTCCTTCCTCTTCTCCTCCTGCCTCAGTCTTCTTCCTATTTGTGAAAGATTTATCTCCCTATTTCCTGTCACAGCTGTGTTTAACACATGGATGACACCATAAAACACTGCCATGCGTCTAACTTAAGCTTCACAGTGATCTTAGAGGGAGACAGAGATAGTTTGATTGCCTCTCTAGGAGTGAAGGCCAGGGATGGAATGTGTGCTTCTGTGTTGTGGATGACGCACACTCTTGCAGTCCACAGAGGAGCCTGCTGTGAGGGCTCTGGGCCCCCTCGTGGCCCAGCCCTCTGCCCTCCTCCAGCAACCCCGGCCTTGAGTCCCTCCCTTTCCCTGCATTTGTGGTGTCTTTTGGGTGTCAGTCATCCCTGCATTTCAGCTGAGCAAGTCTCACAGGTGTGTGAGGCAGAGAGCAAGCACATTAAATCCACGGGATGAAGGCAAAATCCGTGCCTGACTTAGGGATTCACCCAGACTTTGGGAAGGGCCTGAAAGCTACAGCACACTGTCCGCTGTCCCTGAGTGTCAGAATCACACAGAGCAGCACGCAGGAAAGAGACTGAGCCCGACAGCGACACACTGTGCTAGGCAAACCTCACCTCTCCCAAACTTCACCCCTCACCTGCATAAGAAAATGCAGTGTGTGTCAGGGACAGGCCCGTGCTCTCAGGCCCAGGAGAGCCTGTGATGCCAGCTCCTCACTCTGCTCCGCCAGCTCACAGAACCCACGGTGGGGAATTCAGGCAATTTGTAACTCGGCCTTCGACGATAGGCACAAAATGATGAAGAAAGTAGCACGGCACGCACAAGGCACCCAGCAGTGCTGGGAGATTGACGCTGCCCCCACCCCCGTTCCCCTGCCCTGAGGACCACACGCCCTAGCCTGGCAGGTGATGGGTGCAGGAGTCCTGTGACAGACACAGGTATATCTGGCATAGGGCCTCCAGGATGTCAAGGATAAACAAGTCATGGGCTTTAGATGCATTTTCATATTTCTGTTCAAAGGTCCTGTTTGAAAAGCAAGGACCAGGGTCAAACACAGTATCTGCCATTTGCCATGCACAAATGTTATATTTGTAGAGAACTCGGAAATAACCTTAGTGAACTAGCCATATTTTCTGGGCTTTTCACTGCTAATTTTTGGGGGTTTTGAGGAGGGAGTGGGAATTACTGGTAGTTAAACTCAGCACCTTTGCCAGGCAGGTGCTGTGCTGCTGAGCTAGATCCCCAGGCCCTAATTTTGTAAAACATAAGAAATGTTGGACTTTGAATTATAGAAATGACCAGAGCCCAGGATAGCACCTGTTTGAAGAAAGGGGCATCTGAGGCAAGTCATGGCCCAGTTGTACAGACAAAGAAAATGAAGTCTGGAAATAGAGATTTACTCAGTTACACAAACCCCAAACACCATGTCCAGTAGCATACTTCGTCCTTGCAGGCTGCTCCCCTCCCCATGCCCCAGCCAGCAGGCTCCTAGGGTCACCTTCCTTCTCCCAGCCCTCCTTGGGGCTCCACCCACACACGGGTGACACACTTTGGTACATGCCCAGCCCAGACTGCTCCCTAAAACCCCAATTTGGTACCAGCTGCCCCGCAGAAACCCTCACTGGGCTTAGCATGTCACACATGGGGCTCCTGACACCCCAAAAACCTCTCCTTGCAGTTTCTTCAGTGAAATAAATGAGGTGCTCGAACCAAGTTGCTGGAAGCCAGCCTGCTCTTCCCACAACCACCCCGTGATCAACAAATTCAACTCTGACACCACTCTGCCCGCTTTCCACATTCCCCAGCCACACTGCTGCCAGAGGCCCTCGCCGGAATCCCCATGGTCGTTCCTCTACTCCCCACCCCCTTCTCTGGCAGCTCACCCCTGGCTCCGCAGCCAGGACCTCCCCGAGCTCTCTGGCTCAAAACCCTGCAGAGGTTCCCTTTCACGCAGGACAGAGCAGGGAGGCTCTCTGGCTCTGGCTCTGCTCCTCTCCATGTCCTTCTCCCTGCTCTGCTGTCCCTCTCTGGACCACTGGGGCCAGACTCAGCTCTGTCTCAGCTGCCCGGACTGCTCTTCCTCCTTAAAGTCCTGGTTCCAACATCACCATTGGTCCTAACCTCCGATGCTCCTTACCCCTTCCCTGCTTTCATTTCCTTGCCTTTATTTTTCTCACCTACTATATTACAAATGTATTTATTATATTGTGTTATTATTCCATCTTGGTAACAAGGGCATATTTTAGGCATAAGTGAATAAATCGATAAATTGATAGAATTTTTCTCTGAATAAGACTGTTTCCCAAACAAAGATTACAGCAAATACTAAGAAAAAGCTAAAGGAAACCACATAGATTTATATATTTACTTGTGCATGTGTATCTTGTGCATGGTGTACATGTATCCCCATGTATGGATGTGTGTGTATCCCCGTGTATGGGTGCATGTGTACCCTCATGTATGGATGCATGTGTATCCCCATGTATGAACGTATGTGTATCCCCATGTATGGATGCATGTGCATCCCCCTGTATGGATGCATGTGTATCCCCGTGTATGGACGCATGTGTATCCCCATGTATGGATGCATGTGTATCCCCGTGTATGGATGCATGTGTATCCCCCTGTATAGATGCATGTGCATCCCCGTGTATGGATGCATGTGTATCCCC
>NW_004524684.1:144295-158445 GCF_000260255.1 Octodon degus | reverse complement strand
ATCCCCGTGTATGGATGCATGTGTATCCCCCTGTATAGATGCATGTGCATCCCCGTGTATGGATGCATGTGTATCCCCGTGTATGGATGCATGTGCATCCCCGTGTATGGACGTATGTGCATCCCCGTGTATGGATGATGTATGGACATGCACTGTGCATGCATATTCCTGTGTAAAAATGTGTGTATTTCCTTCGAAGATGCCTGTGGCTAAGCAAAGTTAGCACTCTGGCCAGGACTCCAAATCCTTCCAAAATAGAAGAAAAGTACTGCAAAATGTTTTCTGAAGAGTAGACATAGTAAAGCCAATTTAACTAATGAAAAACACGACTTGAAGGTGATTTTACTCTTCAGAGATTGCTAACAAGCTCAGACAAGCTCTTAGGGGGAGCCGGTGCTTCCGGAGCTGCGTGCACAGGGGATGTGCAAATTATTAGGTTTGATGAATGTCTTTAAGCATGACCATAGACTGTGTTTGGTCAGCAAAGCGCTAATGAACAGAGATTTAAAATGTTGCTTGTGCAAAAAATAAAAATCTAGAAGCATGCAGGTGCTTGTGTGCCGGGCTAGCCAATGTAAGGAATGACAACCGAGATAAAACAGACATTAGAAGATACAACTGTTTAGGGGTCTAATGAAAAATCAACCCATTTCCCAAAAACCTGTAGTTTTTGCACAGTGTCAATTTTAAGAAATTTGAAGCTAATCTTTAAAAGTTATAGTTGATGAGGGCCAACTGAGAAATACTCCGATATATTTTTGCTTTATCTATGGAACAACTAAACTGACACTCAAAAATTCCACAAGCCAGGGCCACAGAGACAGCTAAGTGGTCTAAGTGCCTGCTTAGGCAAGCACAAGGACTCGGGTTGGATCCCTGGTACCACATGCCATGTTGGCCCGTCCTGTGTGTGCCCAGCCAGCAACCAAGACCTGGCGTGGTGGTGCACACCTGTAATCCCAGCACTGGGGAGGAGCACTGAGTCCAAGCTGAGTAGTGAGATCCTGCACCAAATACATAAGAAAAAAAAGTCAACAAGCTGATGGATTTTGCCTTTTCTCTCCATTTCAATATTTATATTCTTATAACAACTAATAAACAATAACATTGGTGAGATGACACCAAAAAAGGAATGAGCAGTTTGCTCCCTGCGTAACGCATCCTGGTCTGGTGTGCCATGGAGCTCATTTGTTTTGTTCTGTTTTGTTTTTCCTGAAGAGATAAATAGACCCAAGGTAAACAGGGACAGCAAACCCAGCTCTAGAAACCACTGCGGTCAGTTTGCTTCTGTGCTGCGCTTGGCCTCCTCGAGGTCTGGTCCTCTTCGCAACACGCAGAAATCGCCTCAAGTCCTTCCTGCCTGCTGTCTCCCTCCTCCTGGTGTCAGGCATTGTGCTCTGTTTTGTTTCATTTTTATCTCTAAGAGTTGCGGGCACTGAATGCTCAAGGCATAAACGTGCTTAGCGAAGTGTCTGGAGTGGGAAACCCAGAGAGAATACGAGGTGCTTGTCAGAAACAGACTTGGGATTCTGAGTCCCAGATGCCGAGGGATAGGCACTCCCTGCCTCTCTCCTTGCCACCCCAAAATAATAAGCTCTCGTTCTAAACCTTGCAGGGGTGGGACGGAGGTAAATCTTTCCAGAGTTCTCCTTCTTTCTAAGGTGCTATTTCTTTCCTTTTATCCTTCAGTTTTTGCTTCTGGATTACTTCGAATAATCCTTGAGGCTGTCAGCTACACGTAAGCTGTGGTTGGCAAGAAAAGCAATACTCAGTCCTGCTGATCAGACGCAGGGGCTGCAGCCACCTTCACAGACATCCGTCTGCCCCAACATGTCCCCGTCCCATCCCTGTCCCCATATGCCCTCCCTTCTGTGTTCCTCGCTGCTCCCCTCCAGGCACCCAGACCGTTGGCCGTGCTGCAGCCTGCTCCCCTCTCCTCACAGCCCTCTCTATCCTTCTTCTTCTTACAGTAGCACCCCCATCTCTCCCTCCGCCTTCCTTCCCTTGTCCTTCAAGCCCCAGGCTGCCTTCCAACACCCTGAAATGATGGCCCGGGACGCCTCTGCCCACAGCTCTGCGCCAGGCAGGTGGGGTGACACTGGGCACAGCCCCGAGGCCCCACACCAGGACCTTTCATCTCACAGAAGCACAAGAGAAGACACCACTCAGGAGAGAAAAGCTGAAAGTCACTTTAGATGTCCCTCCCATTCAAAAGTTACTCTCTGTGTGTGTGTGTATGTGTGTGTGTGTGTGTGGTGTGTGTGTGTCTGTGTAGACACACAAGTGTGCATGCTGCTAACAGGTACACTGGACAAATGAATTCATGAGTCTGCTATTACCAAACCAATATATGACAAAGAGTAATTCATCTGAACATCACAGAATGTATATTTGAACTCAAATCTCATCAGAAAGGTTTTTTAAAAAGCAAATTAAAGCAAAAATAGTATGATTTCATTTTTATAATAAAGAATATCATGAAGATTTAGTGGATTGAAGACATATTGAAGGTACCTGGGAAAACAGGATAAAACCTATGATGCAATTTTTCACTTATATCATCTGAAATTGCAACCTGAGCAGGAAGCGCAGTGGGACAAGGGTGGTGATGATGCTGGCCTTGCCAGGAGGATGCCAGACAGAGCAGGAGGCAGAGCTCAGTGAGGGCTGGGGACAGTGAGAGAGGGTGCAGGGGGAATCCTCACTCCAGTGATTCGCATGTTCTGTCCCTGTCCCCATCTCTGTCTCCATCTCTGTCTATCTCCGTCTCCGTCTCCCTGTCGCTCTGTCATGGTTTGTGTCTAGATTTCCTCCCAAAGCCTCATGCAGTCAGGGGGCAGACTTCTAGACTTTGCGATGAATTCATGATCCAGTGCTGGGATTATGGGTGTGAGTGCTGCTGGGATTATGAGTGTGAGTGCTGCTGGGATTATGAGTGTGAGTGCTGCACCTGCCTGGGGTAGATGGCCTGAAGGCAACATAAGGGAGACAACTTGCTCTCTGCTGCCAGTGTTGCCGCTGCTCCTCCCTTTTGCTCCTGCTGTTTTGCTGTTTTCTGCCGCCATAAACTTCTGCCCTCTATCATACACCGCTCTGCCTTGGAGCCAGCTGAGGGTGGACTGAAACCTCCACAAACGGAGCTAAATAAACCTTTCTTTCCTTAATTCTGGGTGTCAGGTACTTTGTCCCAGCAACAAGAGAAAAGTAACCGAGACAGACTCCGTTCTTCTCTCTGTTCCCCATCTCTTCTCTGTCCTCTCTTCTTTTTTGAGCCCAACCTTCCCATGCAAGTTGCTGCAGCCACAAGACAAACTTTAAACCTAGATAATAACCAGTTTCCCTATGTTTCTGTATCCCTTTACAGATTACGAAGCATTTTCCCATATACGATCTCACATCACCCTCAAGGTGATTAAGTGGAAGATTCCAATCCCCCATGCACAAATATATAAACAAAGGCTCAACATAGTTCACTTGAGGTCTTATGTAGGGATCGTTATGGGCTCTTGTATCATTACATAGAAGAGAGAAAGAAAGAAATCCTAGAGGATGAAAGTGGACTTTAGGTCCCAGCCTTCTCTGGGCTGACAAAGCAGTCTGTGCTGAGGGGCAGAGACATTTTTATCTACACCTCTCTCATATTTCTTCTAAGAACCTGAGAAAATGGTGTAAATATTACAGATTTTTACAGCTGGGTAGCAATGTATTAAGTCATATTTCAGCTCTCTGGTTGTGGTATTATGTAATAAATACCAAAGAGAGAAAAAATGAGCTTTGTGGGTAGGTATTACTATCCCATTTCAGGTGAGGAAGAGCAGGGTGCATGCAGGTGACTCAGTTTGTCACCCAAGGTCACTTTAATATGCAGGTTATAAATATGGGACTTTGACTGTCATAACTAAGAAGGATCCAGGCATGAATTCCTTGATGCCAGATACTGTGGTGGCTTTATTTATTATGCTACTTAGAGGAGATGTAGAAGAGACTGAAACACATCTTTCCCTCTGTTATCAACGTCAGCATCAATACATAAATGATCAGCTACCCAACTACTGGTCTAAAATGAGTAGACAACATGAATTACCACAGGCTGAGGGCCAACTTGGGTCCTTCATCTAGAACAGAGTTTGATCGTAATAGGTCACCTAGCTAGCCACAGCCACTACCACTGGATGATGTTACCTCAAGCAAGACCAAATCACCTACCCAGGCAGATGTTTCACTCACTTCATCCTCTGTAAAGGGTGGTACTGAACAGGGCTACTGACCCAGGCCACCACACACACGCAGCCAGAACCTGGCGAGCCGGGCATGCTTTCCTGGTTACGGGTAAACCAGCCCCGGCCACATCACCCTCTCTTCTGGAACTTCTGTTTTGTTCTAAAATGTGAGTAATAATACAACCTACCTTACAGTTTTACTGTGAGGAAAAATAATTTGTGTAAGGCAATATTCAAAACTGAAAAATAGGGGCCTGCCCATTAGCTTAGTTGTTTAAGTGCCTGCCTGAAAAAAGCAGTCAGGCTCAGGATGCCGTGGTTCGAACCCAGATACTCACGCCAAACCAGAAATGCCCTGAAGGCATCTTGAGGGTACAAAAAAAAAAAAACAAAAAAAAAAAAAAACTGAAAACTACCATAGAAGAGTAAATTATTATGATGTATAGAAAAGTCATGTGACCCCTATTTCTAAGCTAAAATGATAAGTATTTATTTAGTGAAATGCTGTATCATTTATAATTTTTCTGTTTTAATACTATTTTGTACTCTCTTTAAAAAATTTTAAAAAATAAATACAAAACGACAAGGCTTTAAATGACATTTATAAATATATTCACAGACCATCTAGCGTAACATACATTGAATAAATATAAGAAATGTCTTGGGAGCTAGGGCTCTGCTCTATATAACCCACTTAGGCAAAGAAAATCAATGACCAGAGCAACTTTATTTGGTTATTCTCCTGATTAACTGTTTGAATCAATCCAATTCTCCAATCTTTGCTCTTTTTGCCAGTATTGGCAAAGTTCTTTATTTCATATGAATGTGTAAATCTAGTGCATGTATGTCATCAGTATTTAATATTTGGAAAAAGTTTTATTTTATTTCCAATATTAAACTTACAAGCAATTTAAATAATGATTTATTAAGAACGTCTCTAATCTAAACCAACATCCCTTGCTCTTTTCCTACCCCTAAAGCATAGATTACTCCTAACACATCAAAATCTTAGACTTAGAAGTTACTAAGAAAAGTTAGCTAGTTTTTGCACATAGGCTGCAATGATGGGGATTATAATACGAAAGCAAGCCCCGTGATTCTGGATTAGCATGTACAGCTGAGTGGTTCAGATTACAGCTGGGTGTACCTGAAAGTAGCCTTGGAAACTACGAATGTTCTAGAAGCCAGGCTACTGAGCTTGCCATATTTTCCAAGCACAGGCAATAAATGTACCAAGCAATCTGTCCATGTCATCACATCAGTTGTCCCAGCTTAGCTCCCACGGCTTTCTCTGTGGACAGTAAGCCCCCAAAGGAGCGCACAGCTTCAGGCAGGAACGTGGGAACCTGAACATCTTTCCAGAATTCTTTCTCCCCAAACTGCCCCTGCTCCCATCATTTCTCCACCCCAGATGTTGGGGGCACTGAAGGCGGTGCCTTCTTCCTTCTGCTCCTGCATGGCCAGCTGAGGCTGACCTACCCTTCCAGTGAAACTTCCCCAGAACGTTTCACGGCTGTCCTCGCTGCTAGCACTATGGTAATGGCAACACTTATTGAGCATTTGCTATACGTCAGATAACAGACTGGGCCCCTCACATGCACTAAGGGGTGGGCATTGCTATTGTACACAGAAGGACACAAGCCTAACAGTGGTAGAGGCAGGAAAACTGCCAAGTCCACACTCGACCCTGGAAGGTAGCCTCCGCCCTCTCCTCGTATGAGTCATCCAGTCTTTGGCCTTCCTTCTGTAGGTTTCTACCCCGCCAGTCCAATTTGCTCAGCCTTCCAGTCCATGGATGTGTGCAGCTGGCGAGCTCCAGCATCTTCTGCATCACTGGTTGCCCACTGATTCAGGTAGCTGTCCATACACGGCAGGGCACAGACCCCAGAGCTACACAGACACAGCTGCACTCTTCCTCCCAGAGGCCTCCCCAGCTGAAGACAAGACAGGTCTCAAAGCACAAGTCCTGGCTGACAAAACTCAGTAGCTCCCTGGGACCACAGGCTGAAGCAGGTGACTCGCTCCTGATGGCACAAGGGTCTACCATCAGACCCACCCTGCTGGACGCAGCCCTGCCCTTTGCCTCGGGCTCTCCGCGAGAAAGTCAATGTTCATGAAGCAGCACTATAGATTTAGTAAGAGTCTTAAAACTAAATAAAAAAAAGGGTATACAGGTGAATGTCCATTCTGTATATGTGTATTCAGGGTGGTTAGGATAGATATATAGTTACATTCTGTTAATGAATAGAATGATTTGTTCTAATGGTGTTTGTAAATAGGATGTCGAGTCCACATCCTGTAAAGCAATTAACCACTAGGAAGAATGTATGCAGTGTGTTAATTATTGAAACTGTCCTACCGATTTGATTTGAAACTGTCTCATTGGGGGCCGGGGAGATGGCTCAGTAGGATAAGCGCTTGACTGGCAAACGCAAGGATCTGAGTTCAATCCCCGGTTCCGCAAAAAAAAAAAAAAAAAAAAAAAAAAAGGGCTGGGGGGATAGCTCAGTAGAATAAGCACTTGCCTGGCAAGTGCAAGGGCCTGAGTTCAATCCCTGGTTCTGCAAAAAAATTTTTAAAAAAAGTCGGGGCAAATGAAATTGTCTCATTGCTATTTATTTATCAATAAAATTATGGCAAAAAAAAGGAAAACTCTCTTAAAAATAACAAGAAACCAGAAGATAACAATAAAACAGCTATAAGATGATACAAAGAAAAATAATGTAAGAAAAATAAGTATAATAAAAAAAACCCCAACAAACTAAATCACACATAAAACAAGATGGATACTGATCGGCCGATGAAAACGTCACCAGGAGCTCACAAGACCCTCACGCTGCATTTCTTCCAGGGAGAGTAGGTCAGAATTCCCTAGTTCAGTGTTCATAGAGATTTTATAGCATATATCTACCCAAGTAATGTGAACTAGCTACTAAGAAAAAGTAGCAGAACCAACGTTGGGATATAGGCAAGCCTGAGTTCCAGACGATACTACTCAACAGTGCTCATTCTGCATACAGGAAACAACTGATGGGTGTGACTGTGGAAAAATCAAAATATACACATTTCCTGGAAGAAATATGTATAGTACATATTACAAAAGAATACTGGCATGAGCAAAGAGCTCTTCAAGTCAGTATTTTAAAAGAACCTTAAAGTTGGAAAGTAAAAGGCTTAACAGATGATTGCACAATTAGCAGTGAGGCATACGAACGGTATTCAAGTTGTCTAATAATTGGAGAGGTAAAAATAGACCCATTACAGGGCCAGCCAGATAGCTCAGTGGACTAAAGCGCCTGCTTAGGAAGGCGTAGGGACTGGGGTTCGATCCCTGTGCCATACCAGCCCTGCCCCCGGGGTGTGCTGAGAAGGCAACTGAGACTGGGCATGGTGGTGCACGCCTGTAATCCCAGTGCTTGGCAGGCTGAAAACAGGAGGATCACTACAAGTCTGATCTGTGTAGAAAGACCCTGTAGACCCTGTATTAAATACATAAAAAAGACCAATTATAAAATATCATTTTTTTAACCTGTAGATTTACCAAAAACTGAAAAATCAAAAATCCAGAACTCAGTAAGTGCAGACAAGCTGCTGGACAAAATGAAAACTTCTATAATCTTTTTGGAGGAAAATTTCATATAAATATAAATAGCCTAAACTACAAATTTGGGTTCTTGGAACTAGTACCATAAAGTAGTAGGGCAATTAGTCAAAGGTTAATGAGCATGACATTTTTTAAAAAGTCTCTCATAACACTGTCAGTATTATCCAAAACTTGAATATGAGAAAGATTTAAGCACACTGTCTGAACCCATCCACCACCCTAAGGACGCGGCTCCACATTTATCACCATGCTGAGACACTCAAACACACAGTGGAGTGAGACAAGCCGGCAGTGGCAGGACTCACTGGGTCCCACCCGTGTGTACAACACACATGGAGCTAAAAACCAGACTGCTGAAGTAAGAGATTAGAGCTATAAGTTAGTGTTTCCCTTTCCCTGGACAGGCTCAGGGCTGAGGTCCAGACCTCAGCTCCTACATCTAAATGTTCTAAATCTCCTTGCTGCCGCTTCTTAGGTTTGCTCAGCAAGGAGGCGCAGTGCTCTTCCACTGAGAAGATTTGCAATCCTGAGGTGCAGGTGAGGAATGCGAAGGTCCAGGGTCACAGTGACTGGCAGTGGCCACCTGGATTCTGCTTGGAATAAAGAGCTAGGAAGAGGGCTATGAGGGATGCCATGCAGCCTCACAATCAGGGAGGCCCCTACATGAAAGGAGGAGATGAGAACTGAAACTGGGAAGAGTAGGTAGAGAGCTGAGTTCAGAACTGTTAGGAGCCTACACAGTTGCATCTCATATGTGGCTCCTTCCTGGCTTACTGATACTTTCTTTGACAGGAAGACAGGTAGTAGGAGGCTTGGCACACCTGCCCTGAAATCCCACCTCCCTGGGAGGCTGAAGCAAGAGCATCACAAGTTTGAGCCCGACCTGCACAATTTAGCAAATTAGCAAGGCCTTGCCTCAGAATAAAAAATAATAAAGGGTTGGAGATGTAGTTTAGTCAAGAGCATGAGTTTAATCTCCAGAACTGAAAGACTGGGTGTGCGTGTGGAGCAGTGCTTCACACACTGCTAGTGTAAGGGAGTCTAAGACCACAGACATGTGCTACAAGGTGAGACAGAAGGCTTTATGATGGGCCCAAGCAAGGCACCATCAGCAGGAATCCACACATAATGCCACCAGTTACTCTGATTCAGCTGGTTTTCACAGTTGGAAATATTAGAATTCCAAAAAGAACTCTGTGCAGGACAGAGAACCTGCTAAAAGGCAAAGTGCCCCTGAAAGCTTAAGCAAAGGTATCTGGCGTTTGCTTTCAGCCGCTGCAGTGCGTAGCAACAGTGCAACGCCTGCTGTGCATGGGCAGCTTATCAGGAGCATTTCAATGGCGGCCAAGACGAAGAGGGCAATGGCACAAGTTGCTGTAACAAGAAAGAGTGCTTGCACGGTTCTAGGGCAGTGATGGTGAAGCTCGTGCGTGATGACAAAGAACAGTCTGTGACATGCAGGCCTTGGCTGTCCACTACTGGGCTAGGGAACCCCTTGCTCTTCAAGGAAAAGAACAGAAACAAGATCATCCCATGAATAGGGGACATGAGTCATCTCCCACAGTTGAAATATAACAAGATAGGGGGAAAAAATCTATCTATGTACCTACTCTCTGACTAGTGAAGGATCAGAGCAGAAATACTTGAGAAAAAGACTCTCCAAGCACAGAAGTAACAGAAGAGAAGAAAAGGAATAAAGATATCTCTTGTTTTCCTAAGTTTACCAACATAATCTACATATACGAATTCATGACAAACCAGGCACAGTATCAGTACTCAGGAGCACTTAAACCAGGAGTTCAGGCCAGCCTGGCAATATAGCATGACTGTCTCATGACAAAGCATTTTTTAATGACAAAAAAAGACTCCAGGAGAAAAAAATTTATTACATTTGAAAGATGTACAAAGCTATTCATCATATTCACGCTTATAAACTGAAACCACCTGAAATGTCAGGCACGTATGAATTTATAAATTATGCACAGTCGTACAATAACACACACAGCCATTAGAATTATGCTTTTTAAAACATCAATTTCATGAGTATATAACATTAACAGAGAAAAAGATATAAATCTTATGATGGAAAATATAGATCTACGCACAAAAAATATCAGAAAGTCTACCTTAATAATAACAATACTTGTATGCAAGATTCAAAACAACCCCAGTGACAGGTGCTGCTGTCGCTCTTATTTTGCAAAGATGAAAGTGAGGTGTGAGCGGTGAGGTCTCTGGCCGTGCTCACGTGGTTTGTGAGCATAAAGCTGGGAAGAAGACTCAGCCAGGCTGCTCCACTGCTTGGAGGCCACCCCACCACAAACCCAAGGGCTCTACCTGCCTTGCTTCCAGGGCTCATGAAGTTTCCTAGATATGCCACGACCAGAGAAGGACTATTTTCCTTTCTTTCTTATCTGTAAGACCAACGACTTCCATTAACAAGTCCTGGAAACACTCGCAGTGACAGCCGCAGCAAGGCACCTCGGCTCCTTTTGACTTAGAGGATATCAATACAGGAAATGTTCCAGAGATCCCGAATTCTCAGCCCTGTTCCCTCCGCACACTCAGGGCTGCTCAAATAGGTTTCCTGGGAGGATGAATTGTCTGGAGAATTATTTTTCAGTCTCCACTTCTGTGCATTTCCTATAGGGTTATTACATATCTGTTGAGTGTGGAGCCAAGCTATTTTAGTTCTGGTCCTTTTCATTATTCCCATTCAAATGAAAATTTAAATACAAACTAGCTCCCCGTTCATTAAGATCGCATCTCATTTATTTAGGGTACAACCCAGAGAAGCTGCTTGGAAGAAGAACTTTAAATCTATTATAGTTTCTATTAATAATTGTAGTTCCTAATTGCTATGAGAACATCTTTGGATAAGCTAACATGTAGTTAAAGTAAAGCCCATCCAACAAACTGCTATAAATAGCCCTGCAAAGACTCACAGAAGTTACAAGAATTCTGGAAGCGTTGAGGGTGGAAAAGTAGAAATACGATCTGCAGATGATTTTGAAACACTATCATGAATTCATAAGGCCAACATTTAGAAATTGTACTCATGAATTCATCTTCATGAATGGTCTTCTTAATTATTTTAAAATTATTATTTCCAACAACTTTGACTCTAGGTGATGCTAGACAGGGATCTTAAGAGCTTTTTTGTGTTGGTACTACTCACTAATTCATTACATACAAAGCTTGGTGGTCTGCTGTGTGCCAGGTACTGTTCTGGGCAGAGGCAATAGAGCAGCAAGAAAAAAGAAAATGAGCAACCTGTCCTCAGTGCAGGTTTAAGAGGTTACCCTGATAGCACACAGAAGGTTAGCAAGGTGTAGAGCAAAATACACACATGACACAAGGAGCAACAGAGAGAAACAAAGTGTTCAAGGGGGATACGGGTACTGGGGTCAGAGGTATCACAGCTTTAGATGCTGTGCAGCAGGAGGTGACATTTGAGTATGGACCCCAACCAGGAGAACGAGTAAGTGGCTGTCTAGGGCAAGGTCTGTACGGCAGGAACTACAGGGCTTTATATGCCACACCTAAGGCTCTTTCTTTTTATCAGAGGGAGAAGGAGCCACAAAAGGCATAGATAAAACTGTCAAGTAATTTATTATTCAGTGAGAAACTTGATCAGACAGTGGGCACACAGGTGAAGACCAGCACTGCTCGTGCAAACTGCAGAACAACTGTCTGGGCTTACGGCAGGGATACTACGGCAACTCAGTGAAGGGTCAGAGCAGGAAGACTTGGGGAAGGTACAGGGGACACCTTGCTGGCATTCGTAGAGTTAGAGAAACTCCAGAAAGAGCAAGGGGCAGATGTCAGGAAGAAAGTAGACAAAAAAACCCAAACAGAAGCCTAGTGGACGTATGGCAAGGTAGAGAGACAGGCGAGGCCCCAGACTGTGGGAGCCATTCGGTAGCGTGCGACTGGTACTTAAAGCCTTACAATGGAGGAATCCCTAGAAAGAAAACCTACATGAAACAGAGAAAAGGAGGAAAGACAGAGTCCCGGGGGCCCCAACACTACCGTGAGGGACAAGGACAAGATTTGGCAAGAAAGACTGAGGAGCAGCAGCCAGGGATGGAGGAAGAAAGGGGGAGAGTGTGACACCTCAGAAGCCAGGCACTGGAAGTGTGTCAAGGGTGCGATCTCCTGTGACAATTCTGCTCCATCCTGCTAAGAGGACTGAGAGATGCAGTTCTGTTTTTCTAGTGCATCCAGGGAAGGGTTTCCTATGATGCTATATGGAGGCAGAGGCGAGCACTTGTTTACCTCTGACATTCCCTTGCAGGGTGTCAAGGGTAAGAGCCATGTTCCTCTGAAGCGAAGAAGGGCAAGAGAATCCCAAAATGCTTGCACAAAGGCAAGGAATCTGCACCGTATGGCACAACTTTCTGAAGATGAGGAGCTACTGCCACTACATTACAAAAGCAGATTCATCAGCTTTAGGCTATGTAGATGACACGAGGATTATCCTGTCAACCTGCAGGTAGGACTTGAGGTCCCAGGAATTTGAATGGCACGGGGCGGAACGGACTTGCGGGGGGGTGGGGGATTCGCTTCACCTGTGGGTAAAAAGCATTTGCTCACAGGTTTGTTTTCTTTTCCTCTCTTTTTTTGTATTTTAGGGAAGGGTCTACAGGGTGTTCAGGGTCTCACTACTAGTCGGACTCACAGTGATCTGCCTGTTTACAGCCTCCCAAGTGCTGGGATTACAGGTGTGCGCCACCACACCCAGTCTCAATTGCACCTCAGCACGCCCTGGGGACGGGGACTGCATGGCAGTCCAGCAGATCAAACCCCCAGCCCCTCTGCCTGCTTGCAGGCGCTTTAATCCGCTGAGCTATTTGGCCAGCCCTTGCTCACAGGTTTCTACCGTCAAGATTTCTCCCACGGTTGGCCACTCCATGATCTGGAGACACTAGCATCACTAACAAGTGTCACGTTTGGATTTGCCCATCATCCTAACCCTGCTTCTGTTAATTCCTTTAGCCCATGTTAGCTAGAGTCAATTTTTGTCACTGGCAACCATATTTCTTGCTCTCCAAACTGCAAAGCCCTTGGGAGCTAATAAAAGTCATAAATTTTTCAGTTGAGACAACTTTCCAAGGAAAGCAAAAATAAAACTTCACAGACCATTACAATATTGGCAAAATAAATGCTTAAGACTTCAATTACCAGGACTATAAATGTTTCTTTCATAACATTCTTTTTATTTACTACAAATACTTATTTATCCTAAAGTAACAGATGCCGTTTTCATTTGAGGGTTTTGGAATGGCCAAGACCTGGTACATGCTAGCCAAGTGCTACAACCCCAACCCTTGAGACTTTTGTATTTTATAGCACGTATACAACATATTGCTATACAATAGGTCCCTGGGCTTATTCCTCCTGTCCAGCTGAAATTCTGTAACCTTTGATGTCCTCTCTCTATGCCTGTGGAACTTCTCTGCACCTTTTGGTGACATGCTTTAATGAAGGCACTGTCCTCTGAGGCACTGTGAAAATCCACGGAGGCCAATTTTTCTCTCCTAGTAGAAACACACACCTCACTTCAGCTCTCTGAGAACTTCTATGGGCTCCAAAGAGGAAGCTTCCAGCCAGAATCTGTCCTCTGCTCTCCCACTGAACTTCTACTGGGAATCAGAAGGCCTTTGTTCAGATCCGGTGCAAGCTTTGTGATAAAACACAGCGGTGACAAATCCAGGTGTGTATGCACCCAGAGTAGACCCTGCTTCTTGTACCTCGGCCCCGGGCCCAGGGTCTCCCAAGCTCCTCTTCACCTGGTTGCCGTGAAGCCTGGAGCTGAGCTCTTAAGAAGAAGCCAAGGCCAGAGAGGAGGCTGAGAAGCGACTCTGTTTTCCTCGTTCAAATGAGTTCAACAGAAAGCGATTCTTAAGAGTGTGATCCGCCCACGCATGAAAAGCACCGCGCCGAGTCAAGGATGTGGCAGGTGCATTCCACGGGCTCTGCTATCAGCGAGTGAGCAGGACTCCGAGCGGCTGATGGGTCAGATAGCGCAGAAAGCTCAGGGTTATCACCAAGGACTCCAACTGTACACCATACCGCTCAATTCAAGGCTAAGAACATTCAAGGGAATTTCCTAGAGAAAGGAATATATTACACAAGATGAACTTCAATTAAAACCTTTGAAAATGTGTCTTCCACCTGAATTTCTAATTCTCTCATTTCCAGGTTCTACTAGTGAACAAAAAATAAATTTGCCCTTTAAGATTCTAATAAAAATGATATTCTTCAAAATGTTTAAAATATCGTACAAAATTTTAAAAGTCACTATTTGTATTTTTACCTGTCAT